>NW_027526424.1:0-91723 GCF_048455015.1 Haemaphysalis longicornis | reverse complement strand
GGTGGGAGTTTTCCTTCAGACAGCGGTTTATAAACGCGCGCTAATCTGCAGCTTTCGTGCAAAGCACAATGTGTTAACCCTGGAGAAGCAATTTTGCATCACTATGTTGTGATTACCTGGGAGCTCAGGTTTCAGGTTTTCGTACAGGGCATCCCTTGACCGCCGAAACAGAAGCGCTCAAATTCGTTGCACAAGTTCAGTCAAAACAACGATAAAGAGTGCAATCCAAGGCCCCCGTCGAGCGTGAAGCATTCAACTGCGGAGAGCGGAGTTTGTAAAATGTCGAGCTGACGAGCTGGCTGTGATGATTTTTGTCTGCGAGTGGAATGCACTGCAGTGCCGACACGGGGAGGTTTTCACCTCTGGGAGGTTCTCTCGTCACGGGCAATTTCGTCTCCTTTTCTCCCTGCATCTTTTTTTTTTTTTTTTTCCTCCCCAAGGCAGTGGCAGCGGCGCAGCAAGAGCGCGCTTTTTATCGCGACCTGCGCTCCGATCGGCAACAAGTTTTCGCGTCTAGCTAGCTCACCTTGGGTCTCATTTTTCTTCTTTTCTGCCGCCGCTGGTGGTATAGCGGTGGTCCACTGTCCTCGATCGTAAAAGCGCCGCCCGTGGCCCCTCTGCGCGGAGCCAGGTGAAGAGAACCTTGACTCCCGAGCGAATCACGTGACCCGACCCACCGTGCCATGGGGCACGACGGCCTCTGGGCAACACCCTCTGAGGAACGGTGCCGGTCTGGGATGGAGCGCCAGGAGTACGGCTTTCGACGCCTATGGCAAACACTTACGGCGCTGTTCCTTAAGCGTAGAAATTTTTGAACGGAGGGCGATTTCCTAATGGTCCCAATATGTCGAATTCGGAGAGCTTCGGGCTTTGACAACTGCTGTGAAAAAAAAAAATCACTCTCATTGGTACACGCACGAAGCTCACGTCCAAGCGTTTATAAACTCTAAACTTCACGTGTTCTTTGCACAGTTAACAAGGCAGCCGTGTTGGGCGCCGAAACGTCAAGTGTATGGTTTTTCTTTATCTGTAGTCGGCGTTTTTTTATTATTACTATTCTCATAGAAAACCACTCGCAACGCTCGGCAACTTCTTTAAAAGTTATCGCCGAAGCCTCGCGCATGCCTTAATATTATGGCTCCGTACGCCACACAATGAAGATTCTTCGGAAAGATGCGGTTATTCTCGATTTCGTTCCCTGCTCGTCAAACATGAATTTTTTATGCGGATGCGCCTCCCCTGCCGCCAGGCTCATGCAGCAACACCCGACTTTTAGCGGAGTGTCTGATAATCAGTCGGTGTGGTCGGAGAAGCATCTATATACGAAAAAAGAAAAAAGAACTGGACCGAGAGACCGCTACTGTAAAGGCCACAAACTCGGCCACCTTCCACCCCTTGCTGTGGCTTAACTATAGCGTTGACACGCCAGCACAAGAACAGTATTACTGACATAACGGCTTACTGCCATACTGCATTACTGATAGTAACGGACAAATAGGGCAATTTGAAGGGGAGAGCGTTTTATATTCGCCTCGGAGGTCTCCCTCCAAGTAGGTCATTTGAGGGTCGCATCTGTGTCCGGCCGAGCGAGCGCTGCCGTAGTTGGCAGCACCGGGAATATAACTGGGCCCCGTAGTTAGCGCAGGTAAAGCCCTACATGGTAAGTAAGCCTAGGTCACCAAGAACAAATGATGTACGAAATTCAGCGCCAATGTGTACTGCACTACATTCGAATCATATAAGCTTAGTAGATATCAAAAACCAGCCACGGCGGCTTACAGTGGCTAAGACAGTAACCCTGCTTTGGCTACCGAAGCCGTGTTCCTGATTTTTCTTTGCCAGCACTTTCTTCGCTCTTCGACCAGGGATTTACACACACCACCTAACACCCCCCTAACACAACCCCAGAAGGATTTCAACCCCCCCCCCCCTCCCACTCCCCCCAAAAAAGCTTCCACAACCGCAAGCACTCTGCCCAGGGATTTATGCACCCCCCAGCCGCGACCATCTCCAACACCCTCCCAGGAGGGTTTAACCCCCCCCCCCAAAAAAAAAAAAAAAAAAATCGACATTCTGGATAAACCCTTGTCTTCGGCCCGTTTGTCAAATCGCACAGCTTCGACAGGGACCCCATTGCACTTCGAGTAAGTGTCAGCGAAAACATTTTTCTCATTACTTTTCCGCGCATACCAGTCACTATAGTCGCCGTCCGCCTTTTTTCTCATAATCGCCACAACCTTTACAACACCTATACAGTGACTAGAACGGAAGGACGTTTATTCTGCCTTGTTTGTCCCTGCAACCGTAGCGGACCCCGGTGCATCCGGAAAAGTCATTCATGCGAATAGCGATCACCGTCACGCGCGTTGCAACAATCGTTTCGCAAAGGCCTTATAGGCGATCAGTTCGCGTTGCGTCAGGGTTGCCTCTAATACAGTAGGTAGGAGATCAAAGCCCAGTCGTCATTAGTGGCCTCGCTTCCGGATGGCTTGTGACATTTCCTCAATCGGTGGTCCAGGGGAAGAAGATGAGGTCTTAGTGGAGAGAGAGAGAGAGAGAGAGAGAGAGAGAGAGAGAGAGAGAGAGAGAGAGAGAGAGAGAGAGAGAGAGAGAGAGAGAGAGAGAGAGAGAGAGAGAGAGAGGGAGATAGAGAGAGAGATAGAGAGGGAGGGAGGGAGGGAGGGAGGGAGGGAGGGAGGGAGGGAGGGGGAGAGAGAGAACGGTCTTTAATGAAACTCATGAGGTTAGCCTGGTTTGCTACGCCAGATGATTAAAAAATGATAA
Source organism: Haemaphysalis longicornis (assembly GCF_048455015.1). Taxonomy (NCBI): domain Eukaryota; kingdom Metazoa; phylum Arthropoda; class Arachnida; order Ixodida; family Ixodidae; genus Haemaphysalis; species Haemaphysalis longicornis. The sequence goes on along the minus strand of NW_027526424.1, from coordinate 88,939 downwards.
TGGAAGATGTTGTGTCATACGTTGTTCCAATGCTGTGCCATTTGTACCGCGGGTCCCTGCGCATGCGCGCGCTGAGTGAGTGTCATTATCTGCCCTGTTCTCTGATAAGAGCCGCGCCTACCTTCCGCTTCTTCTTCGACCAACATCTGGTGACCAATAAACATGGTCTGCTCGTCCCGGTTCATTACTGCCTCCGTCTAGTCAAGAACATAACAGAAGATAAGATGACGACGACGGCGATGGGGATGACGATCCGCATGTTTGTATAGAGCTTTTTATAGACACTGGTCCATTCTTGTGTTTCTGAGGAAAGTCAGTAAGTTTTGCATCCCCAGCTTCCTCGCTCAAAATTCCGAATTCTCAGGAACCTAGTGGAACCACTGCAGGAAAGTGATATTTCGCATGGAGCAAGGAGTCGACTTGCAAACTGACACTGTAAAGACACTTTTCAGACTTCTAAATAGTTTTTGCCTCACTCGCTGTCAAATGTTACCGCCCATACATTTCAATGGGATAGTTCCTTTGAATATGGAACGTAATAGAGTTAAGCGCAAAACTTGATGCTCCGCACAATTAAGCTATCGCCCTCAGTATTAGCAGTGCCAAAATTCTTTAAATTACACTAAATAACTGTAGAGTAATTACTTCTGAAAGAATTCGATGATCCGGAAAGCTTGTGGTCTCTCTACCTCACAATATGCATAATCCTATCATTGCACAAGGCAGGCATTCATGCACACCGCGAGGAACCACCGTGGGTTCGAGCTAGTTGAGCACGCTCACGATACTGAAACGCCGTCGCGCCAAATCAACACCGCCTCTGTTGGGCAGGTGGAGAAAGGGGCGACAAAGGAATATGCCCAGGGTACGGAGGGAAGACGTTTATTTTATACTAACATTCTAGTCACATATTTTACAGTCCCAATTACACAATTTACAGTACAGGTACGTACTTCCCGTTAGGTGAAAGGGGCGATGGGGCGCCACGCGCAAGTGCGCACGTTTCGTCGGCGCAGAGCCAGTGGGCTCTTCTGTCAGGGCAAATTCCGGGGTGCTCGCACGTTGTGCGCGCGCGCATAGCCGTGCTGGCCGGATCGGCTCGCAGCAGCGAGGGAGACGGGGCCCATTCGCTCACAGGCGCGTACCGCACGGCGTGTTCGTCGAGTGGTAGGTACGGCCTTACTATATGCAAGCGTAGGGACAACAGGAGCAGCCTTAGGCACGGGCCGCAGCCGGAAGGGCTGGTGGGCTTTCGCCGGCGCCACGGAGTGGCAGCCGGCTGGTAAAGAAAGCGTCACATACCTTCGGCCAACGCCTTCGGCGTCCTGGAAGCGTCTCCCCGAACGGACCCCCGCGCAGGGCGCGCGTTCGCGTCTCCGCGAGAGTCGGGTTCGGGCCTCGTTCAAACGGACCAATGAGGTGAGGTTAGCTTCGCTACCAGGGCGGAGCGCCCGCTGCGTGACAGTGTTTTATCGCCGCAACGGTCTCTGCAGGCTTCACCTCACGCAAGAGTTTGAGAGACGGCTCGGCTCTACGCAGTGGCGCCAAGACGAGCCGGAATTTTGGAGGAGAGAGGGGAAGAGCGCCGCGTAATGACACAAACCCAGTGATCGCGCAATGGCTAGGGCGTCAGGATCCCCACAAGCTGCACATGCATGGGGCGCACGGCAAGCTCGTTAAGGGCACGATCGGGGGCCCAACATGTCGCTCAATTGCAGTTTTTGGAACAACTGCATACAGCTGCTGGTGGCCTTCAGTTCTGTCTTCGCGCTCAGAACGGTACAAGAAAGGCAGACAAAAACGGAAGCCACATGAAAAAAAAAAAAAAGACGTTAATACTCCATATCCAAGCGATCAACTCATTTTCAAGCGATATAGGAAACAAGGAGAAACGGTATCAGAACGTAACGCTGTGCCACGAGTTTCACCCTCCACTTCGACTTCCCGATTAATCTGCCTAATCCCTAACAACTTCCGTTATTAAGCCATACCCAATCTACCTCCAAACTGGGGGCCCTCCACTTAAGCTCCCTATGTATGGACCGCGCCCCGAGGCCCGACACACCGCGCGACCCTAAATCAGGGCCGAGCGGCGATATCAGTTACTTTATTTTCGCATCCGCATTCGACGGAGGGAGCCAAAATACGGATAAAGTGAGGACGGGAAGAGAAACAAAACTAACGAGCGCACAGAGTATACGGAAGCGGGCCGCTTCTGCAGCCATAGAGGATTCGCCGCCCGCAGGGCTTCGCAAACGGAAGGCCGGCTATGAAGGACGACTCGCCGCTGTGTATGCACACACGCCACGTGAGAATATTTTAAAGAGTGAGCAAAAAGCGCCCCGGGACTAAGCTCGGGGTCGCTAACGACATATAAAAGCGCACCGGCACAGGCAAAATAAATAGCCGTATAGCGCGCGCGCGCGTTGATGCAAAAGGCGACGGCCACACGAGACGAAGCCTTTCGTTCTTCTCCGGTCACACTTATTTTACTCTTGCACTTTTCTTTGCACTTTTATTTTTTTTTTCTATTTTTCTCCAATGAGTGGAGCACGGCTCTGTTTGTGTACCTAGCAGAACCAGGAGGGTACGGCGAGGCGACGAAAGCCTCCGCTCAGCCCGCAAGGACCTGCCCCGTCGCGTGCCTCCTCCTGTGCGCGCTCCGACTCACGTTGCCGTGACAGGCGAGCTTGAGAGAGAGAAATAACATTTATTGAAAGAGCTCCCACTCATGGGGCGGTAGCGGCTGCCCACAGGGCCGCAGCAACCTGGAGGCCTCGGGAGGTGACTAGCACCTGGTCCGAAACCTCGGAGCTCTTCAAGCACAAAACCAGAGAAGGCCTTCTAAAACGGTTGCGCCGGCATCCAATGGCGACTCGCATCGGCGTTGTGTGTGCCACCCGTGACGATCACATCACAGCGCTCGAAAACGGAGTGCTCCTTAGTTTCCCAGCCGACCTACACGACCTACACGACTGTCAGGTAGATATCACTGGATTTGTGGTGAAATAATAAATAACCTAAGCGGCCGAGTTCCTTTCTGCTTCCACGAATAAAGATAGGACAGCTGGGGCTAGTTGTTGGTACACATTTTTTCCCTTAAAATGCAGCACACGGAATTATTATAATTAACGTTTTGCTATATAAGTTCCCCGCGGCTGAAGTCCGTAAGTACGCGTTTGAGTAGCCAGCGCTTTTATCAAAACTCTGCTTACAACTATTTTTGCCCGTCCCGATGATTTCGTTGTAACGAGAATTTACGGTATACGCAATCCTACGGTCTTAAAAGCTGCCTCTCGAAAGTCTTGCTCACGGTGCATGCAGGCAAGCTACATCGGTGACTTTCTCCTGCGGCGCATCTTTCCTCCCACAGCATGTGCAAGCAGGAAAGGGTGCCTGTAAACGCTATCGCAAGAAACAAACAATTCTTCGATGGAAGCTGCAGCCCGCTTATTTAAAGGTGCAGAATCCGCCACAACCACAAATATTTTGATTAATCATCAAATCCCCAATAAATACCTTTTCAAGTGCCTATACTGCCATTAATCCTTAAAGGGTGCTAAGCTGCAACGGAAGTGGAAACTTAAAATCAAACTTATGTCCGCGATACTAAACCTAACTGGGATACACAATTTGAAGCCCAGGCCTTTCCTCATAACGACATAAAAACGTACATTCCTTTAGAAGCGCTCGCTTTGAAACCCGATACTGCTATTCGAAAATAAAAACTATGTTAAGAAACAAGAAAAAGCTGCAGCCCTAACAAATCACGGTAATGAAGTCATTATTAGCGCCGGGGCCCTAGGTTCGCGGATAGGATGTAGTTATAGGATGGGCGCGCATCTTGCGTATATTTGAATTTAAGAGTGTCGAAAATCGCTCGGACTATTTGATAGCTGACTTTCCAATCTGGGAAACCGCCGCTGGAGACGAAAATGAGGGCAGGAACGTTTGAAGGCCGCGGAAAGAAGACTAAATTAGGCGCCAAGGGGAAGAGCTTCGGGGACGACGTCGACTTGAGTGCATCTCAAATTTTATTACTAACGCCGGACGAACTCTTATTTGACTTACTCATCGCAGGCGTGGCTCTTATCCGAAACTTTTCATTCACTACCCCCCCCCCCCCCTCTCCGTTTGCTTTCCTCAGGTCAGACTTGTTAAGACAATTTGAAAAACTCGAAGGAAGTTGGCGTATTTGCGCTCGAGTCTGCCGTTATTGAGGGGACAAGCGGTCCGGGCGCTTCGACCGTGTGCCGAAGCAATTCCCCCCAGCGGAATCTCGTTAAACGGGAATCGGTTAAACGAAATTGCTGTATAAACGGGACAAACACCCGGCCCCGCTTCAGGGTACGTGTTTTTTTTTTTTTTTTTTACTAATAAGCAAATCGCTAAGCGGAACTTCGGATAAACGCACATTTTCCCTTAAATGGGATGTCACCGTATAAACAGATCTGAAAGGCCGGTCCCGAAGCGTTTATTTCTCCTAAACTAACTACAGATAAACGGCTTCGCAATCACATTTATTACGGAGCCAAGGAAACTAGTTCGGGTTCAGTGGCGCACGAATTGACAAGACGCCATAAAATATAGAATATAGACAGAATGTTGATAGCATATAGGATATACAGAATGTACAAATGTACAAATTGAATACACTATATAGTATGCTGCAGAAAAAAATGTATGCGTGGCTTCTTTAAGGTGGTTGGCGCAGTGTAGGCGTTTTTCGTTTTTTTTTTTTTTTTTTTTTTGTACACGAGGTCACCGAGGTCACTGAAGACCAAAATTAAGCACCTGCGGTGAAGAGGGAGATCGCTCCACAAGGTTCCATCGGAGGTCCGCTGAGTACTAGGTAAGCCAAGTACTCTGGGATGTATGACGATGGTGTGGGAAACAAGGGGAGGGGATTGTAGGGCTACACGCATGCAAGGGGCAGGCCTTGATCTCTTGGCAGTCGGGACAGCAAGTTGTTGCTTACAGTAGGAAGTTGCAGAGCCTTACTCGGACAAGCGGAGTATTGGTACCGTACAAAACAACAGAACAACACTCTGGTCACCCGTTTTTGGGGATGTGTGCTTTTTGTTAATGAATGAACACTGCCACTTTGAGAAGGCAAGTGCCCGTTTCCCCGATGTTTCTGTACTGCTCGTCTATTCGCTACTTGTACGTCAAGGCATCTTCTGCTGGCGTTGGGTATGGCCAGGGGATTGAGGGCAAAGTGGTGTGGCAGGTATTTTCCTTCGATGTCCTCGTGGCCAGGTATCCAAAGCAGGGTGACTGTAATGATGTGGTTGCGGTCGTAGGATTCCACTACGTAGCGCGAATGGAGTTTCAGTACGTCGTGTGCATCGAATCGCTCGTATCCGTGCAGATACTGATGTTACAGCCATCGCGTTGAGCCACTTGTACGGTGTATGTGACCGTATGTGTTCCTAGCCCAATGACATTAGAATATTGTTAAGAGGGTTCTTCCGTGCGGATGATAGTGCACCGGATGTAATGCTGCGTACGCGTGTGATCCCGTGTTGAACTGCTCCCCGTGCGTGTATGTTGTCATGCATATATCCCCACGCTGTGATTCGTTGCCTATTCACGACGTCACTAACCGTGCAGGTTTCGTTTTTTCGTGTGTGTTCGGGAATGTTCCATTACCTGGGACGGGAGGGCTAATTTCCGCCTCCCATTGATAATTGTCCGTTTGAGGGTGTCGCGAGAGAGGTGTGCTCCTTATCGTTGCGCGGTCGTAACTAACCTTGTTTAGATAATACAGTGGTGCCAAGACGCGCGCTCTTCACTCGGAATACTGCACGCGGGCGCTTGCGCGCAGCGCTTTCACCGTAGGCTGTACATTCCGCGCGGACGTGCACATTTCATTTTACGCAATGCGTAACACAACAGTGAGACCGAACGCTAGCTCTAGCCAGCACAGAAGCCTATACCGGTATGATGTGATTATAGAGCTAATCCGGGGACCCGTGACCTCCGTCTCCGCGGGGCTAATCGCATCAGAGTCAAGCTGCGCGCGCTGCTGCCTCTTCCAGCTCTGTAGGCCGGAGGAAACACTCCGAGGAGAAGGACCTAATTATATAGAAGGCGCGCTTGCCTGCGTCTCGAGCAGATCACGCGTGGCCGCCCGAGGCGGTCGTGTACGCTATCGGGGTAATTCTATTTGGATCGACATTTCTTTGCCCCCCCAGGTTCAAAGAGACCGCCGAGCAGAAGGCGCACGGAGACAGACGAACCGGCACTCGCGCTAGCGAAAGACGTGAGCGAGGCCGGAGGACGGGCTTTGTCTTGAGCAACTCGGGGCACAGTTGTTTCTAACCGTGAACCAGAACTCGGGTCGACACATGGGGCTCGCATGAACACCTTCTTTCGTCGACGACAGGCTTTCGAATAGCGAGGAGGTCGCGCAGGAGGAGAGCATAGCACGGCGTACGTCCGATGTTTTCCTCTGAACAGAGGCCCTGTTGTACATACATACAGACAGGGATCACTGCGAGGAAATATGAACAGTCGCCAGACGCTTTCTTTGCCCACCACGACCTGTTTGCACTTTCAAGTGCAGACGCCAAGCAAGACGACGTTCCATTACTTCTCCTTACGCGTACGTGGTTCTTTTTTCTTGCACTGATCATCTTCAGTGCGAAGACAGTCTCGAAATCGCTTTCACATTCCCTTCGCCACATTTCCAATGCTGCGACCCCTGAAGCCATTTTATTCCGTAGCATTCTTTGCCGAGTACCCCCAAAGCCAGGACTGTGTAACGCCCTGATTTTCTACAAAAATGCAGATATTGCGAAAGTACCACATATAATTGCTATAACAGCGTAAATGGTGATTACTTGTTGCACGAAATTTTGAAAACCTAAAAAATAAGAAAAATGTGAAATAATCACGGAAAATGGCGAGCCGTGTAACGCCCTGCATTTCCACAATTATGCAGATTTCGCGAAAGTGCAACCTGTAATCGTTATAACAGTGTAAATGTAGAGAATTGGTCGAACGAAAATTTGAAAATTAAAAAAATAAGAAAAAAAAATCCCGCCATCTCCACCAAGTGAATGATGATGAGAGGGGCGAAGCTAAAATGCTTATCGGTGAAACCGTGAAACATTGTTATATGTCTTCTTGACGGCGGGCAACATCTGAATGAGTGAAGGACATAAGGCGCGTTCGTAGCCATGCTCGCGTCTCGGTTTTTAGCTCAGTGGGAATTGCGCCACGTGCCTCCCGTCGCGGCCAGACAGTCGTGGGAACGAAACCGGGCGCCGCCGCGTCAGGACCACCACTCCTCGCTCGCAAAGCTTGAGACTTCCCACCGCTCCGTTGACAAGCCCGCCGACGATGTCGATGTTTGTGGTGATTATGTAGGGCTTGTTTGGGACGATGAGAATCTCCATGGGTAAGTTGGGGAATTCGGTGTGTGACATTTTAGCCACCTTGGCCGTCGCCTACTGCAGAGCAGTCTTGTGTCGCGTACCCCCGGTACGTGTCTTGAGCTGGCAGGCGACGAACGACAACCTCTTCTTCTTCCTCTCCTCCTTGTTGGGTAGCAAAGAACGCGTTGAACGTTTTGACTTCTTCAGCCAATCTTTGGTTGGCCAATCCCTAGGGGGATCCTGCCACAATCATCATCGTGGTGCCGTGTACAGCAGCAACGAGGGACGGGACAGGGCCCGAGCAAGAGGAGCTTCGCCCCTAAAATATTAAGCAATTACGGAAAATGGCAACACGTATAACGACCTGCATTTCCACAATAATGCAGATTTCGCGAATGTTCCACTTCGAATCCTTATAATAGCGTCAATGGAGATAATCGGTAGGACAGGATTTAGAAAAACCAAAAAAATTTGAGTGTAAAAACTCACACTCAAGGCAAACGACATAAGAATGCTACGGATTAGTAGATAATTCTCTGAATTTCTGCAGAATTTGTTCTGGTCCGAAACCGTTTTATTCGTTTTCTTTTTACTTGCTTCCCTCCCGTTCCTTGGTAGCCAAACTGTTGCTTGAGTCATTTACCCGCTCTGCGTCATTCGTATTACACAGCCTGACCCATTTCACTAAAAAGCACTTTACCCAACGCGTAACTCTGATGCGCGTTGCGAGCTTTCCGAGCGCCACGCCCTTCACGTTAGTTTCCGTGTCATTTTCGTAGGATCTAATTTTTGCAACGGTCATATACAGCCACAGCCCATCACGCCTAAGTGGCAACGTGCCTGTGGATTGAAATGCTCTTATAAGACTTTCTCTTATTACAGCGTCTCCTGGGTAACCAGCTCGGGAAGCGCGCGCCATCGAGCGCTCTGTTTACAAGCAACACTACCAAGCAACGAGTATCTGCGTTAAGAGTCCTTTAAATAACTTTCTTTCGGTTGGCATTCAGCCCCTCATAATTGCGGCCTCTTTCGTGAAGACGGCTTTCCCTCATCATGCATATGCCTGCAGTGAAGTATCCTTTGCCGAAGTTCTCCGGTCGGACAACAGCAGCAACAAAACCGCGGTAGCCGTCGTCCATGTAAGACTGTGGCTGCATAAACATTACATGCGGCGTTAATCCTCGCAAGGCGCATCTCAAGACGACTAAGGAAAATTAGTTGTAATTGCTGCAAGCTTGCCGTAAACTATCTGAGCCTCTGAAGGCACTGATTGTCAGCGGGTCGTGGCTCATATTGAATATCAAATAGAGAAATTTTGGCGGGGAACCTAAAAAAAATTAATGATTACGGAAAAACTTGTTTTACAGTTAGGTTACATATGGATCGGGACAGAGGACACAGGGGGGGAGACGACTCTCGGCGTGAACATCACGCACACGCACCACTCAACAGTACAAAGCTCGCACCATACACGCTCGTTCGTATAAACATCCGGCCGCGGACGCTGCTGCGGTGGTGGCGAGTGCTCCGTGCGCCGGGTTCGTCCTCTCGGCAGGCCGCCGGTGTTCGCTTTTGTTTTCGCCTCTGGGCAGGAGAGAATTCTCCGAATCGTCGGAGCTGGCTGACATGACGAAACATTTTTTTTTGTAATTTTTACACGTAGCTAGCTTTTCATGTAATTGTACACCATGAAAACCGTTTCGGGGGCACGTTTATGACGATCACGAAACGTGCAAAATTCTGGGGAGAAAATATGCATGAACAAAAAAAGCAATATGTTTTTTTACGAGGTCAAGAAAACTGACCGATGCTTCACAATTTAGAAGGAAAGATAATGAGACGTAAAGAAAACTTTAAGGTTGCGCATGAGTTGACAAAATAACGAGGATTGAAAAATCTCCACTGGCTATACAGCCGAGCCTTGTACGCACAGTCGTTTTTCAACCTCTATTTCGCAGTGCTTAAAATGATGCAATGAGACTTCTGATACCGCTTGTCTAAACGGTCGGCTGAGCTGGTGTTAAAATTTACCATAACTACCTTGCATTCTTGCTAATATACCACAAAAGTTTTTATAGCGACCGTTGTGTGCAGAGAATCGATGTTGCTTTCTAAACAGAACTGGCAACATTGCAGCATATGTCTACTTTTGTTTTGTTCAAGCGTACTTCTTCTGTTTATAAGTATGGTCTAAATACTTGTAACTGTCAGTATGAAGATACTACGTATATAACGACCAAACAAGCTCGGAAGGCCCTCCCTAAATACTCAACACTTTCCGGAAACTACTACTGTAATTTGGTCCGGGCAACCACGAACAAAACACAGAAAAAAATATTATCCGACATAATGCGCTGAAAGTTGCAGAACACGTAACCCACGCATTGCTTATCATTCTGTAGACCGCAATTTGAGGTAAAATGAATTTAATACCCACAGGAACCCTTTGGTCACAGATTTTAATTTATCAAGAATAACACTGTTCGTAAAAGGTAAGGAATTAGAAAGTTTTGAGTTGATATTTCTGACAAAAAAAAAAAGGTTTTACCCCCTCTAATTGAAAGAAGCGAAGACTCCTGTCAACTCTAAGCATTTCTCGACCTTCAGTCCGTATAATGTTGTCCATTATTCCCCGCCGGTCACATTCCTTTCGAAAAGGTCCTTGCGAAGCAACTCAGCCGTAAATTCACGAGCCCCTTGTTGATGGCCCTGCTTTTATCTTAAGCCATTCCCCTGACACACCGGCCCACTGGCTTGGCCTGGTCTCCGGCCAACCAAAGCAAACAACCTCCCGAGGAGAGACGCGGTACGCCACCGGCATTCTCCACGAGACCGCGGCCAAGATCGACCCCCTGACGAGTGGCCACTTTACGAAAACTGGCAAGCAGCCGCGGCTGCCCACTAAACGTGGAAGAATACTTTCGCACACACACACAAAATACAGTCGATCGCTCCACACACGAGGCGAAAGTCACGTGGTAATTTGAGTCGTCGCGCACTTAGCACTAACTTTTGGCATCCAAAGCATGCGCCCAGCTGCTTACCGCAACGTCCGACCGTACCACGCTCGAGCACGCAAACTATTTCAGTTTGTTGACAAATGTCTAGGTAAGCGTGGCGTTTGTAACTCAGACCAGTTTATTTAGAACGAGCGCAACGAAATCATAGTCAAATGAGGAGCGCTGAAAACGAAACCGAACTATAAAAGGAGAAACGCGGCACGGAGACTGACGACGTGGCGCGAGTTTTAAATTCGAATACCGAACGCCCGGAGTAAGTTCAGGTAAAAGAAATCTGAGTTGACGGGTTACCGAGACACTATTTCGAAAACCAAAAGTTTTTAGCGACAGATGCCCCTCCTGTCAACCATGACGGCGAGCGGCAATGTGCCTCTGTTTACACACACGGTCACGACACACGAGAGACGCAGGTGCGGCCGAGGAACGGACCAGCTCACCCGTACCCGAGCCGAAGAGCGTCTGTCCCTGGAAGAAGTACTCCAACTCGGCGTTGTAGTGCTCGGTGTAGGCCCCCAGCCGGTTGCCCGTGCTACGCGACTCTGTCCAGTGCACTTTCGCCAGTCCGCGCATGAACACGCGCACCGCTTTGAGCCGCATGTCACCCTTGAGTTCGAGCACGCACTTGCCGCGCACCGCCTGACCCGGGTGGTACACGCTGCGGTAGCCGTCCAGCGCAATGTCGAACGTCTTTAGCTTGCCCATGGCTCAGCAGCAGCCTCGTGGCGTCGCCTCTCCGTCCCCAGCGGCGCATCGGCGCTCCGCACCGCAGTCAGCCCGCACCGGGACTGCGGCCGCTTCGACCTCCGAGCGCGTGCGGCGACGGCCGACGCGGGCGACGCTGGCCCGCCTCGTTCACGCGGTGCATCGCAGAGTGCGCAGTCGACGCTGAAACAACATCCACGCTGGTCGCGCTGCTCGCTTTTCAGCAGCGCCAGCGACGTCCTCCGATCGAAGACACTTGGGAGGAGGCAGAGGAGGTCTGATTGCGTAGGGAGGAGAGTGGACTGTGTGGCGTCCCGGGAATGCGCTGGAAATCTCGCGCTGTCCCGCCCTGGCGAGAACCGAGCGAGAGCTCGCCGCACAACCGAAACCAGCTCGTAGCAGACGAAGCGATCGTGTACGAGACGGCAGGCCGCGTCAGGCCTCGGAACTGCGTCGTCGCTATGCCATTGAATCCGGACCTCGTGCCCCACAAACAGCTGGAGATGATCTAGGTGGGCAAGGCGCGCGAGGTATGCGCTTTTCTGGCCCCCCGCGGCGCGTAGGAAGCGCTTTGCATGACAATTCATTCAGGGAGTTCGATGACAAACGGAGATGGTGCTGCGCCCTGGAGGGACGGCAGAGAGGCTTCCGAACACTCGAGCCCCGTCGCATTGAAACCTCCTTTGCAGGTGAATAGAGGGCGCAAGCGTTGCAAGCTGCTCGAATGGCAAAGTAATTAGCGGCATGCGATGAAAACGCTTGTGCTAGAGCGTCCTTTTCAACGGCTGCTCTATTTCTGTATAAATAAAACCGCAGAAAAAATACTTCTTTCTATATTCAGTTACGGGGTGTATAGAGACGTCGTGTATGAGAAATTCCAGCCCAGATCAAGTTTTCGCTCGAACATTTCAGAAAGTTCCCTTCTACGCTTTCCGCCGGCGGCCCACCACTGCGGAAGGAAGGAAGTGGATACGCGCCTATGAAAATATATCCCCGTGAGAGTGTGTTCGGTGTTCTTATTAAAATACGACCGCGGGGGAGGAGAGTGTCTGCATATAATGCTAATAACGCCCCAGTCCCCCCTGGAACCATTCGCGAGCCTACTTTATTCTTTTCTGCTACGGCATAGGAGTTCAGAGCAAACCCATTGCATTCATGCAGGCCTTTGCGGTCAGAGCTCCTTTTTCTTTCGTTCACGTTGGCAATTAACTCTACCCACGAAATTTCCGTCCGTGTGTTGATCTGCTTTACCCCATTTGTTCCTATATACACCCAGAATTTTTTTTTTTTTGAAGTTGAAGTTTATTGTGCAGTTTTCACATTTACAAAATACAAACAGCAGTGGCTGGGTCTTTAGCCTCAGGCTAGTTATGGACCCATTCAAAACATAGAAATTGACATAGGGGAGTACCAACACGCGTACAACAATTCAAGAAAAAGGTAAAAAGAAAAGACTGCTTGCGAACAGCACAGCACACAAAATAAAGTAAACCAAAAAAAATTAGGAATCACGAGTTACAGACGTACGATACAACAAAACACTTGATAAAAATATTCACAGAGAGAAAAAAAAAACAGGAAATACAGGGAATATTACAAGAGTATTGTAATACATAACAATGATCAGCTTGCCGTACCAAAAACAGGAGTGTGAGTTTAGGACAAGGAATATAAAAAATAGGCCTTCAAATACGTCGTGACATTTTAGCAGCGAAGCTGTTCTAGGGCCGACCGAGGCGGAAGCGCGGAAGTCTCAGCTGTGGCCGTGTCACGCTCTCTCTGCAGGATGTTTCTGCGCCGCGTAAAGCACTTGCTCGAGGCACAAAACAATATTCGCAATTGTTTTTTTACTGTCCTAGGGCCTTCCTATTTTTAAATGACCGCTTACATTGCCCCTGGAACATTAATGTATTCCTAGCCAGGCACATGTCCCTATAGGAGAAGCCGACTTTAAGGAGATCATTGTAGGCTTGGCCTTTGTAAGATGGCTTTCCCACACGAAGTATTGCACAGTGAAGCACGTCATTCTTCAAAGGGAGTATCATTACAGAAAATGGCTCTATCTTTATTCAGACTATCCCGAAACAAATTGTACGGCAATTAGCCGCTAAAATGACTCAACCATTATGCCGCGTTTTATTTACTTGCCTTAGAGTTAGTTCACAGTGAAGTAGTAAACGTTACAGAATTACCGTCTGCTGTAAACACATGACCATCAACGGAGGGAGTATGGTTGCAGAAAACGGCTGTAACTGTTGTTGCACCGAAACTACCCGGAAACAAATTCTATGACAGTTCGCCGCTAAGACGACTCCGACATTACGCGCCACAGCTTTTCTGGACTATGGTCATCCTTCTCCACAGAGTGGAAGAGCGCTGATTTTTTTTAAGGGAGAGAGCCAATCAAATAAACACGAAACAGCTTTAATTTTTTTGTTCTTTTCACGGCTGCAAAGGTGCATATCTCGCCAAGAAAATACAGACCTAATTTTATTGTAGCTGTAATCGCTGCTTTTCGTGGTGTATCTTATCCCGGCTCCTTCACCACCCTCCGCAAATAAACGTGTAAAAACACAAGTTGAAGAGGTACGTTCGCTCCTCAACTTGCATCTGGAAATCATTCTAATCACTTCTCCCTCCTTAAGGGTGCCCAAACAAAAAAACAAAAAATCCCGGGCCATCTCCACTAACGTGAAACCCGGGTAGGAACGAAGCATGCAGTGTATAAGTGTATTCTTGGCGCCTTGGCGTTTTTGCCAACGGAAATGAAACCGTTGGGAGATGGAGGTATACAGATTTGCTGTAAAAGTGAGCGTGAGCGAGGGATTTATTGATACAGAAAGTGGAAAAGAAGTGGACTGGGGATATTTTGAACTGGGGAGTTCACCAGCATACAACCCAGTCCGGGGGAAGGGGAGAGGAAGAATGAAAGGGGATAGGTGATGAAAAAGGGGGACAGAGAAAGAGGGAGAGAGAGAGAGAGAAAGAAAGAGATAAGGAGTGCGTAAGGCTGGCCGGCAGGCATTGGGCTACAGCCGTTGTATGAGGTTCGTCTCCTCGAGGAAGGCCAGGAGAAGTCGGAATGCTTCCCGCCGGATGGAGTCGGGGCCCGTCGGGAAAAGCAGGTCCATCAGGGTGTCGCTAGGCAGCCCTAGACGCTGGAGTGCGGCCTGAAGCTCTGCTCGCGGGGCATCGGGCTGGCGGCAGGAGCAGAGCAGGTGCTCCGGGGTCTCGGGTTCTGTGCAGTCAGCACATTTCATTTCATTTCATTTATTGTCACCTTAAAAGCCCGAAGGCGTTACATAAGGGGGGGGGGGGGGGGGCAATAATAACAGGTTGAATAAAGTACACAGTGTACACCGAAGAATTCAAGGCACAGCAAAAATCGTTACAATATTTCAAAAAAAATAATAAAAAATATATGTACAGGGTACACTGAGGCAAGCTGAAAGACAGAGTAAGCTTATAAAAAGGCGAGCATATACAATAAAAGAGGAGCTAGGGCAGCAGGGCAGACGTATATGCATTCGTTTACAAGATGGGGCAACAGAAGAACAATTTGTGGAGTACATAATTTTGGAAGGTGGAGTGGGGGTGATTGGCGAGCGATAACATATAGAAGGGAATTACTGTATGTAGCGACTAGTTTATCGCGAAATGTTGTGCGGTTTGAAAAGGTAGCGATTCAGTTAGGCGACTTGTTCCAAAGTATGATAGAATGTGGAATAAAGGAGTTATTTATAGCTGAAGTGCGACCAGCGATGCGCTCTATTGGGTGACTGTGGTTTAGGCAGGATGCCATTCTCGGATGAGGTTGTAGCAAAGGGAGCCTCAGTCGTGGGTGGTAAAAGAAACAATGGAGTGAGCAAAGACGGGAGATGGTTCAACGCGAAGCTAGCGAAGGGAGGGATAATGAGTGTTTAAGGGCACTCACGCTAATGTTGTTAAAATATTGATTGCATATAAAGCGGGCAGCTCGGTTCTGGACAGCTTCTAATTTGTTTGTATGGTTGGCTTGTGAAGGGTTCCAAATGGAAGAAGCGTATTCGAGCTTGGGTCTGATGAATGTAAGGTAAGCTAGTTTTTTTATGTCCGGAGATGCCGATTTTAAGTTCCTACGTAAGTAGCCGAGAGCCCGTGAGGCGTCTGCGCAGATTGTTTCCACATGTTTAGTCCAGGACAGAGAGGAGGTCATGTGAACACCGAGATATTTGCAAGTGGAGGTCCGATCGACAGGAACAGAATTAATTTTGTAGGGGTAAGAAGAAAGGCTCTTTTTGCGTGTGAATGACAATAGCCTGCATTTAGCTATATTTAAAGGCATGAGTGAGGAGTCGCACTAAGATGAAATCGTATTGAGGTCTTGCTGGAGGTTTTCGGACTCTTCCGGGCTGTGGATGGCCGAATAAACAACGCAGTCGTCCGCAAAAAGCCTTAATTTTGTTAGTATGTTACGTGGAAGGTCATTGATGTAGATAAGGAAGAGGAGAGGGGATAGACAGGCACCCTGGGGGACACCCGACAAAACATCTGCGAGTGGAGAGTGGCAGTTATTGGCGGTGGTGAATTGTTTCCTGTTTTCTAAGAAATGTTTGATCCAAGAGATAAGGTTAGGGGGGAAACCCAGGACGGAGAGCTTAGCTAGTAGTAGATCATGTGGGACACGGTCAAATGCTTTGGCGAAGTCCAGAAAGATGGCATCCACTTGGAGGTTGTTATCCATTTCGTGGAAAACGTCATGGGTGAACTCTGCTAGCTGGGTTTCGCAAGATAGTAGTTTACGGAAGCCATGTTGATGCGGGTAAAGGAAGTTAATAGAGTCTAGGTGTGTCATAATACTAGTGGCTATGATATGCTCAAGTAGCTTGCATGGTATGCGTGTCAGTGAAATCAGACGATAATTGGAGGGCATTGCACGATCACCGGACTTGAAGGTAGGAATAATTTGGGCTTTTTTTCCAGTCGTCTGGTATGTCACCTGTTTTTAATGATTGAGTCAGACGATAATAATCAGACGATAATTGGAGGGCATTGCACGATCACCGGACTTGAAGGTAGGAATAATTTGGGCTTTTTTCCAGTCGTCTGGTATGTCACCTGTTTTTAATGATTGAGTGAATATTATGCAGAGGATCTCGCTAGACAATTCTATGGTACCTTTAAGTAGTTTGCTATTGATAAGGTCAGAACCGGCGGAGGAGGAGAGCTTGAGAAATTTAATTAATTGAGATATGACCTCAGGAGAGATTAGTATTTCAGGCATTGGCTGGGGCGAAGGATGCGAGACTGGTAGGGTGGGAGTGGTAGGATGGTCCGAAAAAACCGACGCGAAATAGTTATTAAATGTTGAGGCACACTGGTCTGGACTTACAGGATTACCATCTGAATTGACTAGTTCAATTTGGCTGGGTTGAGATTTTGAAGACTGGGTACGCCAAAATTTGTTGGGATTCGTTTGGAGCAGTGAGAGCAGGTCTGTGGAGAAAAATTGGCGCTTAGCAGCAGCCACTTCATTGAGGTACTGTTTGGAACTAATGTAGTATTTATCCCATGCCTCAGGGTTGTTGTTAGACTTGGCTCGCCTATAAAGACGTTTCTTCCGGTTAAGCAGGGCTTTGAGGTATTTGTTAAACCATGGGTTCTTGGTATCTGTGGTAATGAGTATGGAGGGTATGTACCTATTTTTAAGGTTAATCAGCGTAGTCTTGAAAAGCTCCCAGTTAGCGTTGACAGAGTGGGTTAAGTGGATGCTTTGAAAGTTCTCAAGGAAGTGAGCAAGCCCGGAGTTTATCGCTTCGAAATTAGCCCTTTTGTAGTCTGTAATTAACTGCTTCTTAGGGGATTTTTCGGTCACCGGTGAAGCTAAGGAAATGTGGAGTAGGTTTTGGTCACTGAGGCCTGGGTGAGCAGTCACATTCGAGATCATCGTTTCCACCTCCCGCGCCAGGATGGGTTGTGCGGCGTCGAAGGGCCTCAGGTCGCTGGAGGCAGGGACCCCATCCTGGTGAGCAGCACCTCTGGCCAGGGCGTCAGCCACCTCATTGACGGTGATTCCGACATGAGATGGCAACCAGTGGAGCCGCAGGTCACAACCGCGGGACTCCACCAGGTGAAGTTTCGCCGCCAGCGAACGCTCCACGTAGCCGCTGGAGCTCGATGGCTGGTCCGCCGCTCGCAGTCGCAAAAGAACGGGCCGAGAGTCGGTGAAGATGACGGCCCCCTGAATCTGGTTGGCCTTTTCCAGGAGCAGGTCTGCAGCAAGGTGCAGCCCGGCCAATTCTGTATGGGTGGAGGAGGCGGGGAAGGGCAGGCAGCACACACGACTGGTGCCAAGCTCCTTTGCCGTGCAGGCGGCTCCAGCTCTGCCCATGGACGGTTGCACGGAGCCGTCTGTGTAGAGCTACAGGAGGCCGGCCGTCTCGTCCCGTAGCAGGGCAGCAACCTCCTGATGGATAGGGTTGGTGTTGACCGCTTGCTGCGAATCCCCGGAAGCGAAGAGCTCGCCCGGTGCCAGGTGGTGGTGTCTCGAGTGGGGGACGCTGCGGCAGCTCAATGTGACTCTGGTAGATGGACGCCAGCATGCCCATCTGCGAGTAGGGGCAGATGCGGTAGAGCTGCAGAAGGGCTGCCCCGTCCGCTGTGCAATGGAGCCGGTGGATGTGGTGTAGCCCCGTCTGCAGGGCCCGCATTTGTATGGTCCAGGTGCCAGCCTCTGTGTATGCCGCCGCAGCAGGGGACGTGCTCGCTAGGCCGAGGCAGAAGCGTATGGCCCGGCGCTGGTCCATCTCCAGCTCCTTCCACCGCAGCGGCTGCAGGTGTACAGTGGCAGAGCATATAGGATGGTCAAGGACACCATTCCATGAAACCCTCGCAGGGCCATGGAGCGCGGGCAGCCCTGGCCTCGTGCCAGCAGCCTCCACACGCCACGCTGGATTCCCACCGTGCGCTGCTGGAGTGCACTCACCGCTGGTATCCAGGTCAGCCGGCGGTCAATGAGGAGCCCCAGGTATTTGACCCTGAGGCACCACGGGAGCGGCTGGCGTTCCGGGTGAGAGGGGGTGTTGTCCTGCGTGCTTGGTAGCCCCGTTGGTGGTACATCATGGCCTTTGTCTTGGCCTCGCACAGCTGCAGGCCACGGCTCCCCAGCAAGTCTGCGACGGCGCTCAGCACCTCCTGGCGGCACGCCTTCTCCGTGGACAGCTGTCTTGTTGGCCCGTGCGTCCAGATGGCGACGTCGTCCGCGTAGACTGCAACTCCCACTGGATACCGGAGCCCAGCGGGAATTCAGTTTGTCAAGGGAGCCAGCACCAAGTTGAACACACGAAGAAGCGAAGAAGCTCGTCTTGCTGCGCCAGCCCCCTCTCGCGTATTTGAAGCACGAAGCGTTCCAGAGCCAAACGAGTGTCCCGGTGTTTTTTAGTTCGCGTTACGAAGCGTTCCAGCGCGAGGCGTAAATGAGTGCCCCGGTGTTTTTTGAGTACGCGTTACGTTCTAGCGCGAGGCCTATATGAGTGTCGGGGTGTTTTAGTACCATGACTAGAGAGAGAGAGAGAGAGAGAGAGAGACTCTTTATTACAGAGAAAACAGAGAGGTTTGCCAGCATGAATTCGCTGACATGCTACTCTGCGGGGAAGGGGGGAGAAGGAAACAAAGGAAGAAGGGGGAAGAAGAAGAGTAGGAGACAAAAGATAAGAATAAAAAAGAATAAAAATTAAAAATGAATAGAGTCCTGTTTAAGGGCGCTGAGTAAAAAAGCTTGACTGCACACGCTATGGAGATGGCTACAGTTTTGTAGCGACGCCAATGTCCTCGAGGTACTCAAATAATGCAGACAGGGCTTTGCGCTGGGAGGATGGTGAGTGGAATGGTCCAAGCATCAAGCTTAGTGTTATTGGTCCAGGTTGGAGACATTCAATTCTTTGCAGTAAACGGGCCCTTGATTCAGCATAAGCAGAGCACTCTAGTAGTATATGTTCGATGGTTTCGGGTGAGCCACAGTTGTCACAGTATGGGTTGGAAGTCTGGCCTATACGATGAAGGAACGAATTTGTAAACGCTGCATTAAGGCGCAGTCGATGGTACAGTGTCTCCAGTCGGCGAGGTAGTCGTTCCGGCAGCCTCATTCTCATGTACGGGTCTATGCAATATAGAAAGGCCTGATGAAACTCCGGAAGGGACCATAAACGGTTTCTCTCAGCCAAAACTACTGCCTTAGTCATAGCTGAGGCATAATTTTTAAGTGCGAATGCACTTTATAAGCGACCCTGAATTCCGGCGACCGCCGTCCGTCCACATAGCAACAGCTCCGGGTGCGCGCGCTCCTCGTCTTCCTTGGCAACGGGGGGAGATGGGCGCGCGCTGCCTGGCCGCTGACATGGCACATACCCACGTGGGGGATTGGCCAGGAATCTCCTCGTCTTCCTTGGCAACGGGGGGAGATGGGCGCGCGCTGCCTGGCCGCTGACATGGCACATACCCACGTGGGGGATTGGCCAGGAATCGGGCGTGAGAAGGGCTAGAGTACTGACACGAAATTTCAAAGCTGAGATCCGCTCTAGCAATCAAGTACAACGACAACACAAATAGGTGTCTGTGCATGGCACATACCCACGTGGGGGATTGGCCAGGAATCGGGCGTGAGAAGGGCTAATGCACCCGCTCAAAGGAGTACTGACACGAAATTTCAAAGCTGAGATCCGCTCTAGCAATCAAGTACAACGACAAATAGGTGTCTGTGAATAAATGCATCTTTCTTTCTTTGTAGTTGTGTGTGTGTGTGTGATCTCTCTTTCGCGAACATTACCGAACCGCGCAAATTCAACTCGTGCATTCGCACTTTCACATTCTTCCCCTCGGGGAAATGCGGGGAAATTTTTCGTGAAAAAAATCCTTCTCCGTGTTCTCAATTCTAGGCCCCTGCGGGCAGCCTCATCCGATTTCTGGTTACCCAATATGCCACAGTGGCCTGGGAGCCACTGTAGTGTCACACGATGTCCAGAGACGAATGCGAGATGGTGGAGATACTTCACTTCTCGCTGGGCATGTTCATGAAGGCTGAAACAGCTAGCGCGTTGCAGGGTCTGAAGAGCTGCCTTCGAATCGCAAAAAATGGTCCACTGTGTCGACGGCTGGCGAAGAATGTATCGGATGGCTTCTTTTATCCCATGAAGCTCAGCCGACGTGGACGAAGTCGGTCGCTCAAGGCGGTATGACAGGGCTTTCCCAGCTGATGGAATAAAAATTCCTGATGAACTGCACTCAGATGTTGCCGACCCATCAGTAAAAATGTGAGTCGTTGCAGTGTAAAATTTGTTAAAGGGGCCCTGAAAGGCATTTTGAGCACACTAAATGAAGTAGCGCAATCGTTAGATTGGGTCGTCAAGGTCATCTGGGCCAAGTATTACTCTTTTACGCGCAGCGGAAAGCTCACACTTTCGTTGCAAAGTTTGTCGCTTTTTTCTCACCCTTTCCTTCGTGTTTTTGGACGCCGCCATCTTCACATGTCTACATCATCGATTCCCAGATGTTTGTCATGAGCTAGACATCCTGCTATTGGGCGGCTTTTTCACGCACTTCCGGCAAAGAGATGAGTCGTCTGCTCAGCGTCGGCTCGCCGGCTGATCTGCCAGCGGAGTGTCGGAGTGCTTGGGCATTTTACGACAAACGAAACAAGTGTAAACAAATGCTTAACCGTTCGTATTGAATGCAACACGGCCATAACACGACATGGATATTCTCTTACCTGAGTACGTTCCGTAAAGAAAGCGTTGAAGCCCCGTGGCACTTCTTTCGTGCAATCGCAGAGAACGCCCTGAGCCGAATGCCCGGGTTTGACGGATACATTTTATTCAACTTCAAAACAATCCAGAGATGTGTTTCGAACGAACACAACGTCACAACATGCGTTGCAAGCCTGAACCGCGATTGACAGACGATAGGTTGCCTCCTCCTGCCCGTCGTAAATTCGGCACTCACCTCGCACGCGGTTTGCGGCGACGAACAGCAAGTCACTTAACTCTGGCGCGCAAGCCGAGATGGCTTTTAGCCACGCACACTGCACATACCCCATGAGAGGTTGAGTCGTACACCGCTCGAGAAAGATAATCCAAACCATGGGAAGCACTATCCACCCGCAGAAGCACAACGTCGCATTTCATCGCGAAACAAAGGCGTCCACAACACACACACCATCGCCTCCTGTAATGCCAAACGCATCTCGCACTTCCAAATGAGAGTGAGTAGTATGCCTGCAGTGCCCATATGCCGCGAGGTGGTGTCCCAAGCTGAACCGGGATCACGCACCCGTAACTGGCTTCTAGAGCGGTTTGTGCCTTGTTGCCAGGGCAACCGATGTTTGATATTGTCAAAGAAATGGCGCTCGCTCCAGCGCTAAAAAGCTCAGAGCCGCGGCAGAGCATGTTTTGCCAACGTTGCCGCTCTCCACCACGCGTCGCCCCAAGCTGAACTGGCGTTTTGTGCACGGGTTCTGTATCGGTTTAAAATGTCTTTTTCACATGCCGCCGTCAAGAACTACCGCCGCCACAAAATAAGACCCGGCACCAGCGGGGCCACATCTGATACGGCGCTTTTTGGATAAACAGTGCGCTGTGCATCCAAGGGAGCGAGCGCATGATCCCCCCCCCCCCCCCCCCCCGTGCGGCTGCGAGTTCGCCGCCGATAAAAAGTCACGTGCCGCCGATAGGAAAGTTCTGCAGCAACGTACACCGCGAAAGGGCAAGGCCAGGCCGCCGCACACATACGGCCAGATTTTTCGTTCGCTTTTCCAGCCTTTAGCGTAGTGCGGGATTCATGGTGTCAACAAAGCTTGCCCGTAGCAGACGGCATGCAGTGTGAGCAGCGCAATAGCGGAAGTACGTCACCGCCGAGGAGCGCAGCATCATGGGAGGGAAGCCTCGCGCGCCGTCAACAGCGGAGAGTACGTTGAAACGAGGAGGAAACGCGGCTCGGCGATAATGCGCGGTTTTTGATTTACGATTTCTCAGCTAATACTCATCGCTTTAACAAAATTCTTGCAGGAGGAGATTGATAATACATTGCTTTATTTGGTTACATGTACATCCACGCATCGGCGGAAGGTATTTCAGGACCCCTTTAATGTGTGCGAGTGTCATCTGAAGTAGGCTGATTCCAACTCAAGCACCGCAGAAAATGCCCCTGGGATTCCCGCCCTGGACTCTGTCGCCCCTTCGGATAAAAACATTTATACCAGGAATTGATTCAAAAAAGCAAATGCCTCAAATCATGACTACATGAGACAACGGTTACGACGACATTAGACGCCGACAGCCCGAGACCCTGAAAAAACTCGAGATTGTGCGGATTTGCAATTATTTTGAAATGAATAAAGACAAGACAATTTCGTATATATTGCCACAGGGCGCCGGTTACGAGAAAAATGAGATCATCGCTGCAGTGTCAAGGGACCTCGCTGCGAAGGGTGCAGTCCCCCCAAAGTGGGTAAGTGTCATGGTTGTGTGGAACTGTACCAGCACTAGACAGCCGTCGAAGAAGTTGAAGATGCTCCTGCGGACTAGCGCGTACAATATCCGAGCGGCCTAGCTGCCTTGCCTGGAACTGCCTTGTAAATTATCTGTAAATAGATTATTAACAGCGGAGCTGTTGCAGCTGGCAGTAATGCGTGGCGCGTAAAGCCCGTTCTACATGGGGCGAATTTCGCCTGCGAATTCGCACTTGCGGCGCCGCCCGTGCAGCAAAACGATTTATTTTATTTTCACTGCTGCGACATATTGCCAAATGCTAAGCGGCGTTCACAAGAGAAGTTCGACTCTTCCAAACATTTAAAAATTCGCCACAGCAACGAGAATAGATCGTTTTGGTTCACGAACGGCGCCGAAGCTGCGAATTCGCAGGCGAAATTCGCCCCATGTAACGCGTAACGCGTTACACGTACCAAGAAGATGCTGAGCGCTCATGAGCGCGTGACTCGCGGCGACCGCCCAGCGTCCCCGGCACGCGCAGTGACTT
Organism: Haemaphysalis longicornis; assembly: GCF_048455015.1. NCBI lineage: Eukaryota > Metazoa > Arthropoda > Arachnida > Ixodida > Ixodidae > Haemaphysalis > Haemaphysalis longicornis. Next base: position 65,829 of record NW_027526424.1, on the reverse strand, counting down.
TAGCAGAATAAACAAAAAAACTGGCGACAACCCAGTGGAGCGAGAAAATGCCGAGCGCTCGTGAGCGCGTGCCTCGCGGTGCGTGGCTTTAGCAAAAAAAAAAAAAAATCCCGGTGAAAACCCAGAGGAGCGCCTCGCGTTGCTTACCAACCAACAACGCCACAGCTGGCGCAGCACCTGCTCCACGGAACCTCGACATGCCTCCAGGAACGCTGCGCATGCGCCGTGCACGTATGCGCCGCCGCTGCGCCACAGCTGTCGTCAAGCGCTACAGGGCATGTAATGCTTGGGGCCCTATTCTCGACTGCACAAATTGCCGGCATTTCGCCCATGTTTTTTTGCGTAAGCACGACGTAAGCAATCAGTGACGTGCTGCACCTATAGCTATGACGACATGCAGTGTAGTTTGACGAGTCACTCATAAAGATCGCTACCAAGGTATCAAATATTGTGCAAGAAAGATATAAAACACTTGGCATGTACTATAAAAATTAAGACGGTAGCTGAGGCTGACAAGAAAAACAAATTTCTGGAGGTGAAATTTGGCGCCAACACCACAAGGCGATCGAGTAACGTTGATCCAAAAGCGAACGAAAGGCGGATGTCGAGCTAAAGAACATCACACAATTTTTTTACCGTGTCTATTTATTTCTTTCAATCGCTTTTATTAACATAGCTGGGCTCTCTGCTTCAATGCAAGCTTTGTTGCGTTATCACCTTCCCTGCCGCCACCGCCGCCACGCCATCGTCTGCTGCTATGTTACAAGTTTATGGCGTGATCACAGAAAAAGACGGCCGCGACCATCGCGTCTATGACACACAACAACAGCGAAGCGCTACGCCTGATAACCGCGGAGCGCACCGATGTCGCCGATTCACTCATTCGTCAAGCTCGACTGCAATCAGCGCTGTAATGAACTAAATAGTCACTTCTCATGGTTATTTTTCTCTTGAGTTCGATCATGTGACCCAACAGCTTACTAGGACAACTATGGACAAATGCCATGCATTGGGTTCTCTTTGTCATGGAGAGGCTTGTACTGCCCTCTTATGTTGCGGTTACGCCAAACAAATAATTTTTATTTCATTGCCAAACATAAAAGCAAAATACTGCATATTATTTGTATGTTCCATGATCGCTGACTTGGAAGCAGTTGAAACTATAATTTGTTTCGGTAGGAAACATGCTTTAAACAGCGCGCATGCGAGACTGCACCTGCTGCAAATTGCCGCACATTTCGCTGCGCCGTAAGCCGGGGCAATATGTGCCCTATTTTGCTTTTATTTTGCGACAAAAACAGCCGCCATTTTCAAGCTGTTACGTAGCATTACGTCACTTTTACGCAGGCTGAAGTTGCCAATGCGTGACGTAATCGTTCCCGCCAACTGTTTAAATTACGTCACGCCTTCTCAGCCAATCACAGAGGGGGTGTGTATTAAAAGCAGTATTGTTGTTGAATAGCAAAGACAGGCTTACGTTGTCATGTCCGCTGCATTTAGTCTGGTTTTTCATTGCCGGCCAAGAATTATGCGCCTTTAGTAACGAGAAATAAGGCAAACTTTAGAACTGGTGTCCGTAGACGACATGAAACGTCAAAATGACGACAGCACACACAACCGCTTTGTCAACCGGAAGCACGTGACCAAAATTGAAAGCCAACCAGGAAAGACTTCTGGAAAATTGCCTGAATTGCCAGCAATTTGTGCAGTCGAGAATAGGGCCCCTGGAATGAGGAACACGACGATATCGATGCATATGGCGATGGCTACTACTACTACAGTGCAAAACGACGACGGTATGTGTAAATAATCAAATTTAAACCTGTAAAAATGCGTGGTGATGTGTCCTTTGAAGCTCACGTATAGAAAGGAATCATGCAGCTTCGCTATTGGCGGTGAGCGCGACCACGGGCGGCGCTGCGAACCGCGCCTCCGTGACGTCGGCTTAGGGATTCCCACATTTGTCGTCTGCTTCACTCGGGCTCGCTCTCCCAGCTGTTCCTTTACGCTCGGTAGACTTTTGATACTTGTCCGCCCAGATTTTGCGTGTGCGCAACTTTTTATCAAAATAAACGACTTAAAATCGCATACACTAGCTCAGGGAGTGATTTAAAGTGTAGTTTTTGATACCGTTCCGGAAGAAACATTGGCGGCGTCGCCCCATTCCTGCGAAGCCGGTCCTGTGCGGAGCGCGAAGAGTCGGAGCTAGGCGTCAGTTTCTGTATTCAGCAATCTTCCGAATGAACGGAACAGCCAGAGTCTAAAAACCGACGACAGTGAAAACGCAACACCAAAACAAACTCCAGGCCTTTGGGGCTGTCGGCTAATTGGCAGAAGGCATTATAATGCTTGGTAATCGCATGTAAGGTAAAACAGTTTTCGCAACCTTGCAGAATACTCGAAAGTATTTTATCACATCACTTTACGTTGTCATCGCATGAAAGTATGCCGACATGCACTACGGGGCGCAACAGATGTAAGTTCAGTTCTAAATAACCTGCTGTGTATCGGCGCGTGCTGGTTTTATACCAGGAGTCTAACCAGTTCGGAGGCTTATTCAGCAAAACGACTCACGTGTACGGTAAAAATACAGGAACGGTATGTTTGTTCAGACCTGGATGGATATTTTGGTACGTTTCTCAAAGCCATACCTTCCCAATATTCAGATATGCGTTATAGTAAAACTGCACTCAAGAGGACGGGGAGGAGGAAAAGGTGGAGGAGGACCAAAAAGAGAAAGCTTTAATTAACGGTAAAATCGAGCTGGTTAGTGGGCGGGCTCCTAAGTCCAAGACAAGAGAGTAATAGTAATTTTCTTCAATTCATGGATCGTCATCGCGAGTAGGCCAGGATTTGTTTACGCCTGAAAAGCTGCTTGGACATATTTCATCGGTTTCGATTCTTGTCATACAGAAAACTTGCACGTATACTATTTATTGCGTTCTTTAGCTAGTATATCAATCCTTCAACACCGTAATTATGTCATAACGGTTCGGGTTGAGATTCAGTTCGTTACGATAACGATGGTTACCATAGAAACTCGGGGCACAAAACCTGCCTTCGAGCACTCAGGAAAGCGTCGTCTACGCCGTGTTGCGGTGGCGCAGCGCGAACACATAGTCATTGCATTTGCATGTGAATAAACAATTCACGCTGCGGATGTGCGCCTTCTTGTATGCAGCCATGACAAAAGCAAATTACTGAAGAAGGTACTGTATGCCGCATAAGAGCCTGAAGAAAATATCAACACGAACTTCTGAGCGTCCCAAACACCCCCAAACTTCATAATAAGACGTTTGTGTCGGTGCAGAAAAATTAGTGCGTTCGGCACAGAACAAAAAAACATCTGATACAAGACAACAACTCCAAAAGAAATGGAAGACCGCAGTTTTATTTCCTGTTGTGCGATGCGCGAGTAGGGACACGCTGCTTGCTGCGTAGCATTAGTCTGTTAAGTCTCCATAAGAGCATCTTAAAAAAAAGGTTTAGGGAAGCTTACGCATTTTCAATGCTTATATTGAATGCTTATCGGAAAGTTCTGATCACTGAAACTCGCAAATAAGCTAGAAAGGACAACTTACACATGATCATCTGACAGGTGCTCTAAAGAAAGTTTGTCGCGATCTCGTGTATTGCAAATTTGTGCGCGATAGAGCTTGAAATTATTCAGAGGTGTCAGAATCTGGCAAAATAAGTGAATTACTGGAAATGCGCTTTTGATGCACAAATCATCAAAACGGGCAATGTCTAGCGCAGGCACTGCTGCCTCTCAGAAGCAATAACATCGGCGTGGGTGTAGCAGCGGCGCGCGTGTAGCAGACGACAGCGGCGCCGGTCCCTAAGCTGACGTCAGAGCCAGGGGGCGCCACTCAAGCATCTCACCGCCAATAGGCTCCAGACAGCGAAGGTTGCCGCGCGAGCGCAGCGCCAGCCGCGACAGATACGCGCAACTCTGGGTCGGTCCCGCCGCGCCGACCGCCTTCAGCGCCAGTGAACGCAACTTTGCAAAAAACGTGTGTTATAACGTTATTTGCGCGTATTCGCCGCGAGATCGACATGCAGGTGGCGGCAGTGTCGCGCTGCTAGTGTGGATGCTCCGCTGAGCGGCCCGGGAGAATGCACACTGTGGGCGCGCTTCGTGCCTTTCTCGCGCCGTATGTGCGCACGAGAGGCGCAGACAAGAGTGGTATGCTGTAGTTCGGTCCCACAGCGTTCCATTTATAGCATGGAAGCGGCAATAAGATTTTAATAGTACGCCGAAAAAGCGGCGACCCATAGGGAATCTCAGAACGGCCGCAATAATGACAATGAACTTGTACGCCGTAGCTCGTAGCAAGCTCGATCTTTGCAGACTATATGGCTTTGAGCCTTCAATAAAAGCATAAATAGAAACAAATCAGGAAGCCTCGATCTCTGAAATTCAGTTTACAGCCGCAATATCAATCGTTTTCACTGGTAGCATGACGCATTCTTGCATTTGTGGGATGCCCTGAAATGGTAACACTACTTAACTGCCCCGAAATTCTTTCTAAGAGCTTACGATATTTTTTGTGCGTTCGAAAGGCAACATAAAATTACTGAATTTTAACCAGCGCAGAGATATAAATGCAACTGTTATAACAGGTCTTTTGTGTGCAACTTTAGTTAAATGAAATTTTAGCGACTCTGAAGGCAGGTTTGATGAATAACGGTGTCGGACCACTTATTTAATGCTTTCGCCGGAAGTGACCTTGCGAATTAAATTTCTAACGAGCGCAGTACAATCAACATCTCATGTTTATCTAGACTTGCAAAGTGACAAGCAGGTTTACAGTGCGTAAACCAAGATTCTAGCTGGGACCTCACAGTGAGCACAGATTTTCTGTTACGGGTGCACTGTTGACCATTTGCGTTCCTTTTAAAATCTAACAGGCGCCTAGAACAGCGAGATGTGTTTGCATTCTTGCGTAATGTCGCTTACGAACCTTAAGGATGGCAAATGAAGTTGCCCTGTTGCAGATGTAGTAAAACGTTTCTTTTTATTTCTCGTTACGAAACAGCGCAACGGGTTGCCGGTAACTACTTTGTGTTGTAAACTGAACCTCGTTTTTGTCTTGGCCTTTAAGTCTTGAGGATTGGTAAAAAGCCACGGATAAACATTTTCTGTGCATTTCGTTTTTTTTTTCTTTTTTTTGGGGGGGGGGGGGAGGGGGGAGGGGTGTTCAGCCAACGTTTCAAGCGCAGCGAGAAGAGAACGCATGTAACGCGAAAAGCCAAAAGTTGATTATCAGTATTACTTGCAACTGAAAGTGCGCTAGGCGTCGTGTTCCGTAGCGGTGGAAAAGCAGTACTTCAACAAGTAGGCACTAGTATTTTCAGAACTGATTAACCCCTCTTTTGGCCCGAGATTGTCCAGGAATTGTGGCTCGCCTTTTACAAAATTGTATTGAAAGCGAGCATTATGGGGGGAAAAAAAAATCCAGCGAGTCATGGCACACACCCTCCACACATGTGGGCAACAACTTGCATTATATTACGCGATTTTTCCTCCTTCTTCAAACTTCGGTCCACCTTAAGAGGTTAAGACGTTGACATATTAGGCATTAGTTATGCTGAGTGAAACACGTTTCTGGACACGGTGATTCATGTCGGGATTTTAAAATGGGATATATAAAAATCACACACGGAATGCCACAGGACAGGCGCAAACTCACAAATGCTTAATTTTACCCAGAAATCCCCCCCCCCCCCCGAACCGAAATACGCTTGCGCGTCCACAGAAATGTATTTTAAATAATACGTAAAATTACCAACACAGTATAAGCAACGTCTGTCCAAAAATGGTAGTACTTATTTTCAAAAACGTACGGGAAGAATTCGATCACACAGGCGCTTGCGGATGAAAAATACGTTCCCGGTATAGCGTCTGGCCATAGCGCACCGGTCGCGTGCATTGTAATTGTTTTCGTTTGTTTTTTCTTTCTAGAAGGACACAGTGCAATTTTACAAGGGTGTGGCAAATGCACGGGTATGCACAGGTCTTGTCGCTTCTTACACGTTCCGTGTATTAAGCTTTTATATGTTAAACAACCACCACGCCAACTTCAAAAAGCACACTTTGACGTTCCCGAAACGGCAGACGACTGCACTCATCAATACGAAAAGTGCAATGCGTCGAAGCAATGTTTACAACACGTTTCTCACTCAAGCGGTGACCACGGCGAAGATGTTTCGTGGAACTAAACCAGCGTACTGACTCGCAACGGCCGCTGGTTATTGCGTCTCTAGAGTAAATGCGGCAGTAGAGGGAACTATGTCATTGCTTACTGCAAAAAAAAAGTAGGCATATTGGTTGTTTTATCGTGTGCAGCACGCATCTTGCGCCGCGCGTAACGTGAACGAGCAGACGACGCGAGAACGCCATCCACACTAGGAGCGGTTCGTCCCGCTGCCGCCAGGGGCTGACTGTGTTCGATCTACTACATAGTGCAACAAAGTCATGCAAAATGTTATATAGTCAGGGGAAGCCTCCAAATAAAACGGGGCGCTGATAAAATGCTGTCGCCTCACTGACGAGACGTAGGCTGACACAACTGGGAAGCATGTGTTCAAGGCTTTGCATTCTCCCGCGGATTCTTCTTCTCTGTTTTTTTTTTTTCGCAGATACCAAGAATGGTTACTGAACCTTGAAAGGCCCACATTAAGCGAGCGGATTACATGCTGCCGTGGTGTACGATCAGCTTGTTAGTAGGCTGGTTAGCAGGCGGTCAATACACATAAATGCGCTTTAAATTTGGTAACAAAGAGGACCCCCAAGCACAGTTATAGCAATGTAGTTTTATCACCCAGTGGTTCTATTCTGCTTCATCTAATATTCCCCGTGCTTATACCGCCGTATTAAGTACATATAACCACATATGGGGTGCGGACACTTATAGGCATTAACGTTCCCAAATGTTTCGCGAGCTTTTGGATAGCATAAAATCACCGTCTCTTCTTGCAAAAGAAACAACTTGTCTAAGCCACTGAAAAACAAAGTAAAATAGAGCTGAGACGTGCCGAAATAAAAGTTGGAACAATATGTACACAGGAAAAAAATTTTCGCGTTCGCGGAAGAGGAGGAGGAGGAAAACGAACTTTATTTATCCCATCCGTTATGATTGCGGCCACTCTGGACCAGTGAGCGGTGTACTCAGGGAACTAAATTTTTCTCCCGTGACTTTTGTTGCAAAGGTGTTGACGGTAATAACAGCGCTACTTTTCCTTCCTAACGGAGGTCTCCTGCCGAACCCGTTGGCGTGGAGAGAAAAAAAATACCCGAATATGAATATTCCGTAATTTATTCCGATACGCCTACTAGATGTTCTGCTTACCCCTCCCCCCATCCCATCCCTGCCCAAAGGAATTTCTTGTGATAGCCTTCTCGTGAAGTTTCTTTTTCCGGGGCGTGTTTACATGTATGCAACTAGCGTACTGGGCTACAACTGGAAGCCCAAAAGTTTCTCGGCGAAGCGGGCACTTATTAACGTCCGCACTTTCGCTATACCCCAACAAACGTGAATTTCATACTGTTACATGTATGGAGCGTCGCATTCGGATCAAAGACCTATACGTAACTCCCATGTGGTCTAGTTAGTAGTTCTGCAGTCGCATGCAAGTGCACTCACATGGATGGAATACCCCGCGCGGAAACATCGCGCAACGTCTGATATATTTGCAGACAAAGCCTCCTATTTTGTGGATTGAATAATATAAATTACGTTTTCTTTTCAAGCGAAACATGCTGACCTTAAGAAAGGTTTGCCCCGCAGGCAGGCTGTACAAGCGTTTCTCTTCTGGGTATCACTCCTATGCGGCCTTTATATGCCTTCCTATACGCGAGTTCAACCGAATCAATCCTTATTCATTCACATGCACTGTGTGGCAGGATTATTTTACAATCTCTTACTTCGTTTCAAGCCCAAAAGGGGCGACTAATATGCTTCATCCGCGCTGCAAAAAGAGGAGCGCCCCCGAGCCAGCAGCGTACCGGCTTGCGGGGACCGACCCAGTGTTGCGCATATCTGCCGAAGGGGGCGCTGGGTGTCGCGGGCTCCGTGTCGCCCTCTGGGCGCTGTCCGGCGCCTGTTTTTTTTTCCCTCTGTACATAACTTGTAAATAGATCTTTTTCCCGATCCGCAACATTTGTTGGGGAATAGCGGGGTAAGGAAAAAAAGCTATTCACAAGTTATGTACAGGGACAAATCTATTTAAAAATAATATAGACAATATAGATCCATCAATATATACGCAGAAACAATCAGCAACCGCATCATTTTCAGACGTATTTATTTATTCATTTTCTTCTCATATATGCTCATTTGCTGACTCGCGGCATTCCGTAGTGCGCAGTGGAATTCATTAACTGCTCAAATGTACTTTAAGTTAGTGAATGTTAGCGTGGACATTTTTCTCATGGCTATTGCTGCAGCTGGTTGGCTGATAAGGAAATTACCGAAGCTAAAATCATAAGAGGATTACAAGGATGTCTCCTAAGCACTCCTTATGATATCCAGTGGTTGCGCTGCCATAAGTGCCCGCTTGCCAGACTTGTCCTCTCATCATTATAATCATCACCGTCATCATCATCATCATCATCACCACCACCACCACCGTCAACAACAACATCAACATCATCATCACCATCACCATCGTCGTCGTCGTCGTCGTCGTCGTTTTTCCCTTCTGTGTCATATTATTATCACTATCATCTTTTTCTTTAATTGCGTCAGTATTGAGAGTAAGGCGACAGATTTATCGTAAAGCGTTCGCTGGTATGTGCTAATGTGTGAGTGTACGCAGCGCTTTGCTAGTATACTAACCGCCGCAACTGTCGAATATGTACCGGAGTTGACAACCCTGTGCCTGCTTCCAGGTCTTACGACGTCGACCGGTGCCCGCAGCTTCAAGTACGTTGAGTACAATGAGCACTAGTTTTCTGGTGGGTAATGGTTGGCAAGGTTATACAACAAAGCGTGACATTAGGTCTAACATGCAGTGTTCAGGCCAAACGTTAGGCAACCTTAAAGGGGCACTGACACAAAATTTTGAAGGCGAGATAACTTCGGAGATAGATTGGTGGGAACACATATACATCATCTGCAAAATATCAGCGGCGAATACAGCCTAGAACATATTTAAAATCAATTTTAAAGTGTGCGAAACGCAACCGAGCAGCCAGCAGAGGACCACGCGCAATCGACATCCCGAGGATATCGTGTAAATAAACAACATCCAAACACGTCACGAGTTTGTGTTTGCCGCTTCCGCACTGCCGGCGTTTTTCGCCGGCTCGCCGCTCCAATCGGAGGGCCGGAGGGCGGAGCTTCTGCTCTCGAGAACGAACGACCCGATCGTTGGCGGCGGAGGCGCGGTGATTTCGTCAGCTCATGGGGCAGCTGGCCGCTACCAAAGTTCTACAGCGATTCCAGGCACTCTGTTTCTATTACGGTTTATTACCATTGGATGCGAAAACGCGCCGGAGGCCCGAAAAGCCCACTGAGCTAGCCGCACGGTCGCTGTGCAGGCGGTGGCCACGGCCGCGAAGTGGCCCAGGCCGGCGCAGGTAGCTTGAGTGATAGCTTGTTACCGCTGCACGAAATTGTCCCCAAGTCCCGACCATGGTGGCTTACATGAGAAAGGAGTTAATGATGCGGTGGCGGGTTGCATTAAAAATTGTCATCTGCACCGCTTACGAGAGCGGCACTCGAATATCCGCCGCAGTGCTAAGCCGAACACATCTGTAGGCGGACCTGTAGGCAGACCGGCCGGCTGCTCCCAGCGCGCGTCTTGCCGCCCACCGTCTCGAGCGTAGCGCGTCGTTCTTTAGCCGCGGTAGTATTTGCACTCGCAGCGCCTGCGTCACATCCACGGTCGCTTTTCAATTAAGCGCCTCACGAGTTCAGTACGTGGGGGCATTCGCAGAAACTGCCGTCGATGCGGATTCGACAGTGCTACGGCGGCTCTGCTCTGTGATATCCCTACGACGGTCACGTGGTCAGCTTTGTTCACACAAAATCCACAAAATCCATCGTTTCGCGGCACTCGCTGAAACCGAAACTGCGACTGGCCGCATTTAAAATGCCTCTAATTAAACAACCGTCGCACGCTGAAGCAAATGAGGTTTCTACAGGTTATAAGTAGGTCACTAGCTACTTATCGCAACAAAAAAAACAAGATGCAAAATTTTTGTGTCAGTGCCCCTTTAACGTTGAGCTAAATGACATGCCAAGCATCGTAATACTTAAAGTACTCTACGCTGAGCCGCGCATACCGGTTGATAACGTTAGACCTCAAGGTGGGACGCTAGGCGTGCAAGTGGGTATTCCATCGATGGTCCTCGACGACTGTCCTCAAGTCGACGCCCTAAAAACAGCGCGAAATTCCAAAGATGGCAGCAGCGCTAACGCTCGTATTATGGGGGAAACTTCATTGTGTACTTTTCCAAAGTCGGCGTTTCCGAGCCGAGCCCCTTTTCGGGCATATGGTATGTCATTTTATATGCTTGAAATGCTTGAGTATTCCCTTCTCTGAAAGCCGATACTCATCTCGGACTTTATGTTGAACCGTGAAAGTAATCGGATTCGTTGCCGGCTCAACGCGTATAGACGCCGCCCGGACAATCCCAGTCGCGGGTGGTATTTTGGACTTCAGGAATTATCCGAGTATTAGTCGGGTATTTGCTGCATTTCGGAGAAACTTCGGCCCGATTTTTCTTACACGGATATTACAACCGATCCCCGTCGTTTTTCTTTCCAACCTGGCGAATTCCCGAAGTTGAAAACAGCACCATGGGTCAACTTTTTTTCCCCTACCTAGCATACTTGCATGCCGTACATATCTCCGCCTCGCATGCGGCCGTCATTCATTTGGACTTTAATTACTTTCTAGCAGGCATATCTGTCCGGAGATCATGCAGACTTCCTGGTACAAACAAAACTCTGGGCTTCCCACGTGCTGTCTGGCCGCTTGTCAAGTTTCGCAATGGAAAAGGAGCCACTTCCAGCGAACTTCGAGAGCACGAATGCGCACAAGGCTTTATGGCTTGTTCCCCGTGCGGCATGCGCCGATATAGATCGGGTGCGGTGACATTTATTCGATCCACGCGCACGCAATAAATGTATTGAGGACGCTGCTTTTGTGGCTGCGGGCCTCGTGCGCACGTGCTGGCGTTTGTCCGCGAGTTTTCTGTTAATTGTTTTTATTGTGAGGATTTCTGGTTGCATGAAAAGAATGCTGATCAGCGCAGACATCTCGCGATTAGGCTTTACGTGGAAGCTGGTAAATGTTTGTTAAAGAGGCCGTGAAGGCAAAATACAAGTTCGCATCATTAACAAAGGCTGCACCGTCCTTGTAACAACGATACCAATTTTATCACGAACTTCAAACAAATAATCGAGATATTACAGAAAACGTATTTTTTATCAGTGGCGATATCTCATAAACCTTCGGGTGATTTCTCCGCGATGCGACATAATCTTGTTTGTGCGATTGGCGGCCTCTGACTTTAGCCGCCGCCAAGAAATATGACTGGGCGATTGTAGTGGCGCCTATATAGTTCCGTTTGATTGCATCACCCAGTCGAAAAAGACGACGAGAAAAATTTCTGTAGTTTGTCGTATTTTCGCGTGTCGCACTGTCGTCTTGTCGCAGTCTTAATTGCCGTGTCGTGATTCTGGTGTTCTGTCGTGTGTCGTATTCCTGTCCCGATTTTGATGTTCAGTCGTGCCGAATTCAGGTCTTGTCGTGATCCTGATGTCCCATCAGTAGTTGTACATCGTTTGAGTGTTATTGCCCATTGTGAAGAGTAGCGTAAATGCCAGCTCTGTTGTGACTACAGGAATGTTGGTCGTTGAGAAAATTGACTTTGTCGGTACGACAGAAATGTATGTCGTAACAACAGATAGCTTTGTCGTAACAACAGGACTTCTGTTGTCACAAAAAAGTACGACAGGAATTCTTGATGGGTTTTTGCGGTATTCCTGTTCTGATTTTAGACTGGCCACTTGAATGCTAACGTGCAATTAACACGCTGATAACTATGTTATAAGGGCTGGCCCAAATTACGTCACTCGTGCCCATACTACATCAATTAACCGGGAAATTTGAAAGTTTTACGACATTTCTTGCGTTTGTTTTGTTAATAAAGCGTCTTTTGTGGCTGGAATGGTGCTGACTGAGTTACAAAAGACTAGTTCTTTCAAACTGAACAAAGCTGTACTTTGTCTCCATGGCCACTTCAAAAACAACAGCGAGTTAGGGCGCTATAAACGTTCGCGTGTTCCTTTAACAATTCCGGAATGGCGTGACTATTCACACGACTGAAAATATCGCTTCTGCTCTCTATATATGCATGCATATCGGTTGCAGTTGGGGCGGGCGGATGGAAATAAAGGAAGATACTAAAACACAGCTGTGGCCCTAATTTATTATATTGCGATTCTGTATGCCTCACAAATGGGAGAGCATATGAACAAGAGGAAATCTGCGCGACCAGTATTATATATGAAATTTATATAATGTACCCAAAATTACCAGGCGGAATGTCGCGAAGGAAAGTTTAATTTTTGTGCATTTTTTACGCTGATATGTTGCACAGGCGCCAATGATGTTTCTGTATACTAGTTCGTGGTTATTATTAATACAGTTATTGGAAGACTCCGTTGGCACCTGGATTGCGACGAATGCATACCAGTGCGAGATATCAGTCAATTACACCTCACTACCATTTATTTTTGCTAAACACTCCCGGCAATACCTTCATACTGCACTCTTGCACTTACAAATCAACGTGGTCAGTCGAGGAAACCGCTGCGCTTTGCTCGTCAGTAGAACGCCTCTGCAATACGCTGAATTGTGAAATTACCTTTTACTCGACCGCATAGGTTCAATTTTCTAAAGCTTAAAAGTACGGAGAAGTTCCACGTTAGTCCTTTACGTTTCTGGCTCCTTCAAAAACCGCTCCAATTCCACAAGGACACAGTGTACCTTTACTACACAATGCGCTATAATGAACGAAAACTGCGCAAAGCTTTTGTGCGGGCATATTAAAGTAAAGGGCTAATAAAATAAGAAGTACGTCCTCGTTCCCCACGGCAGGCGTACAGGTACAGTGGTCTTCAACAACCTTGCCTCGCGATAGTACGTGTTGCCGACTTTTTTTAAACGTCGCCGTTCCCTGAGAGACATTGGCTGTGTGCTCTCCTCCCTTCTCCTCCTTCCCTTCCCTGCCCCCATCTGATGATGATAAGGACTAGGTGCCCTCCCTTTGTATCGGGATGTCGCTTGTTACCAACCGGCTTGCCTGTGTTATTCTACTATTTGCCCTACCGTTAACTAACCTAATGGGTTAGCCTTTCAGTGGGTTAGGCTTTCATCTCTTCCTCTCATTGCCGGCCCTCTTCCTGCAGAAACTTCCACGACGACCATGACGAGGCGCACAGCCGATCAGCAATCCTCCACATCACGTGATGTAAGCGATGCAGCAATTCTGCCATGGCGTATCTGTTACGCAGAACCCAAAAACCGGTAGATGGCCGTCCTCTTGCAGGGATTATCAATCTGGCGCGCAGATCCTGTAACGCGCGCGCGCGGTACGAATTGAAATTCATATCGCGCGCGCTTTTCGAGCTTTATCTTCTGCCAGGGCGGCAGAAGCTCTCCTCGCGCACATTGCGTGCCAATAAGGCAATCGGTGGTTGCACGACGTCGGTGGCCACGGCTCGAGACAAAGGCCACTCTGCCGAACGGCGTGCGTATACAATAAGCGAACCCGCCGAAATAGATTATATCACTGCGAAGCGAGACAACCGTGCGTCACGTAGTCCGTTCACGGACATATGTGGCACGCGTATGCGGTATTAATATCGCGCACGTTATCTTTTGCACAGCAACGCGTGGCTCGCGGCAACGCATATGCACCTTGAACGTAGCCAACAGGAAGCCGGATCGCGACTTTGCGGCCAAACATACGTGTGCGTGCATCGCATCATATTCCGCATATATGTATGAGGCTTATGCGTTCGCTCCAACGTGGAAGGCTGACTAAAAAAACGCGATCGCTACTGCATGCGTGGCAATGGTCTGACCTCTGCATTTTGTTGATTTGGAAATATATATGCATGTATGACGACGATTTCCGTCGCGAACCAATAATTTCAGTGTGCATTGTACGGGCGACTGAACGGCAGACATTGCGTCATACGCTACGACTGGCTTATCACGGGGACACGATTTGGAGCGAACGCTGTCATCACTCTTAACATTCAAGGTTCACGTTTAACATTCGCTCAAGGTTGTTGATTTGATTGATTTGATTGCAGGGTTTAACGCGCCGACGCAACGCTGGCGATGAGGCGCGCCGTAGTGGAGGTCTCCGGATTAATTTTGACCACCTGGGGATCTTTAACGTGCGCCGAAATCTCGTACACACGGGCGTTTTTGCTTTTCGCCTCTATCAGAAAAGTTCCTCCAGGTTGTAACAACCTGAAGTTACAGCTGGGCTGGGACGATACGGGTTTAATTTCTACAACCTGAATATTGTACCCGATGTGACGTATATGGATTGCCTTAGGGTGGTTACTTCCGTCGGCGCATGGTGCACATGTAGACTGAGTTAACCACAATAGTAGCTCTGGCTTAACTGTTCATGTCGGGTATATCTACCCGGGACCCATGCCTCTTGACTTGTTTACTCATGTTTTGTTACCAGCGCATGGCGGCGTCCTGCTATCTTGTGTTTTAAACGAACCGGGTGTTTACTTCTCCTTTTCTGCGTAGCACCACCAATCTTGTTTTGATAGGGAAAGGGTGTTGCGTTGCGGTCGCTTTCCAAGACTGTTCTTGTTCGCTGCACTAAACTTTCGCTCCAGCAAACTTTACTCCCTTTGACCACATGACATTATGCTTATTTTTCTGACGAATTAACCAGCTACTTTTTCTACATCAGCTGACGGTTGTGTCAAAGTGTAGTTACTGCGCGCGGGTAAGGCTTTCTTATCTAGTAGCGCTCTAAAACAGTGCTCGAGTGATTTCCGCACGTACTTCCACATTTACGGAAGACCGAGACCTATCGAGAATTACCTTTGGGGGAGGCAGGGGCAGAGTGGCAAAGAAGAGTTAGCGTATTACGCGGGATATGCCTATACTACATCAGAACCCATGCGCACTAACTTATCAGGCGAGCTTTTGGTTTGTCTGAATCTGAATGATTTCGGTAGTCTAAAATGCCAATTAAACCGCAAAGTGCGCCACCTTTATTTTTCGTCGCTTTAGCAATAATTGAATAAAGGGAAGACGTAATCGAATGAAAGGATGGCTTAATTCTTCAAGTAAACCAATCTCCTAGCTTCTCTTAAATTATTAAAATGGAACTCCGATACCGCACCCTGGTTGTGAGGCGGCGACCACGGAATATACGCCTGCGAGTCGTGGGCCACTTGCAAAGCCTGCGCGTGCCAGGTAGGTCCCGGTAGTTATGGGATCCTGACACTGCGTCGGCGATGGCAGCGAAACTAAGGTTTATACCGTCATTTGTTGCGACATAGAACGGTCGATCCCTCTGCGCTGATATCTGGATAGAGAGAGATAGAGCCTACTTGAATACATAACATCTAATGGCAAATGAAGCGTACACATCTATACACACATATATGTGCGCACACACATAAAAATCGATTTTGTAGAATTCAAATTTGGCGCCCTTCGAAGACCGCCTCATAGTCTCTACAATGGCAGAACGAGGGCGCCAGGAGTCCGCTAGTAGTAGGAGTTGCTGTATAAACATCCCCCTCGCGAGGGGCACGATCAAATGCAGAGCATTTCCGGGGGCGCACGACGTTAAGTAGTTTGCGTTACGTTAATGTTGTTGCACTTGTGACAACTGCTGACGAGAGAGCGCTCGTCAGCAGTAATTTGAATGAGTCAACGATATAAGGCGCGTTGTTAGCGTCCCATTCTGTGTCGGCTTTGTGGCGCAGTGGGTAGAGCACAATGTAAATTGCGTTCCGCCCGCAGGGTCGAGGGATCCAAACCTGGCGCCGGATAGTATTTTCTTTTATATAGTGTAGGGGGAGGTGTGCGGACAAGGACGGTGCGGACTACGACGGGACAACGCGGGTGACATCGTGAGTTACTGAAATGCTCTGCATTTAAAAAAAAACTAGATGTTATGTTATGTTGTGCGTGTTCGTTTGAGTGCGTGCGTGTGTGTGGGTATTTGCGTGCGCGTTCTTGTGTGTGTAGTCCTTCAGACGCATACACTCTCATTCACAGATGCGACGCACGGACACTATACACAAACGTTGAAAAATATGGTCCAGTCGATCCTTCGCCTGGCGCGCACACGTAATGTGGGGCTTCGTCGCATACGAAGTGTGTGGCCCTCTATAGAGACAACCGACGGACCGCGTATACGTTGTTCCAGCTCGAGCCTCAAGGCATGTAGCCAGCACACCAACTTCGCTCGCGCGCACGTGATGTGATGCTCAAGATCTTATCACATGTTGCAAGTTGGGCAACTACAAAACATGACCAGGACGTGTCATCATGCAAGCTTTCCTGGAATTTTGAAATACTTGTGCAGGCGCGCGCGTGAACGTGCTTGTCATGCAAAACTATCGATAGTCGAAGGAAAATAGAAACACCTCTACGGAGAAAGCTATCAGTAGTCGAAGAACAACCGAAATATAGTAGTATATTTATTGGTAGTATTATACAAATATTATATTGCTGGTAGATCGGTAGACCACCAACATCCTAAAACCTATTGATGTAGTATACTATCACTGTAGCAGTATATGGTGAGTCAATAGTTGGTATATATATATACTGTAAAGCTGTGAAAAGTGATTTTGATAGGCGACAAAGCACGTCAGGATACAATCCGAAAACTCCGTCTCGTAGAAAGTTTCTCCTGAGACATCGGCATAATATTCGAGTAACAGCTTGAGAAAATGTAACAGCTGAAAAAAAAAAACATTTAATATTTCTTGAAGTAACATGCTGGTAATAAAATATCGAAAAAAAAAATGTTGATAAATTGCGCAGTCGCGTTCCCGGCTGGTTATCGAACTTGGACTGCTTTGAGCTTACTCCTAACGACCGGGTTCAGCGCAGCATTACCGAACTCTTTTCTTGACTTTAGTTTACCGTGTATTACGTGCTGACCCCCACCACATTTGCTCATGTATAACCAGAATAATCAATCCGTTAAATCCACACTTCTGCGCTTTAGACTGAACCCGCGTGTTGGGGTTCAGTGTTACGCACTCATGTAAAACTCCACAGACATATAAATGCTCAAGAACGTCTTTGAAAGCTTAGCTAGATTCATCTTGGCGCTGGGAGGGCGAGACGTTGCCACAAATGGAGCGCCATGTGAAGTCATACCCGTACCCATGGAAGTGCTGTAGGGACGGCTCCCGTAATGAAGTTGCGTATTGTCACACCATCCACCGGCTGTACCGAGAATTTTTTTCCTAGGGAGAGGGGGGGGGGGGGGGGGTTGCGGGCACTACGGCGGCCATGTTGAAAATTTATATTGGCTTATTTTCGCATGTGAATCATGCGCATCGGTGACGTATACTAGAGAGTTATAAATGTCGAAGCCAGAAAATATTTAAGCGTGTGTGTGGGGGGGTCACAACTCCTATCCCCGTCCCTGGGTACGGCCCTGACCTTACATGGCACATCGTTTGTGGCAACGTTTCGCCCTTCCTGCGCCAAAACGAATAAATCTAAGCCTTCAAGGTCGTTTCTTCCAGCCCGGAGATTTCCTCGTCCGTCTACGTCGGCATAGGTCCACCAACCAGTTTTTGCTACACTTCCAGCTTATTAAAACTCAGCTTGAGACTTTCAACAGGGTCAACAGCGCTGCTTGCTGCCAAGAGCAAGCAGCCCAAGTTGTGAACCTTCCTCGATAACGGGACCAAGCGTATCCCACGTTTTCCAGAGATCTTTTTCTGCCCCTTCCCGTCTCTTCTTTCCCCATTCTCCCCGACACCAAATGCAGCAGTTCACAACATGGCGCCTGGGCCCTAATATGCGCGTTGTATGCGAAATCGGGTGGCTGGGGCAGCAAAGAACGAAAATCTCCGTTGGCTGTAATCGCTGGTATGCGGCCGCCTGACGTCACGTTGGCAGCAACATGTCATGTGCCTCCGAAGCAACGGCGTCATCGGTTGGAAACGTGGGTACGGATGAATAAACCGATAAAGGACATGACCAACGTTCGGCTGTTCACACCTGCAGGCATTAACGCAGCACAATGGCCACGGCCCGTCTCGAGAAACTCGAAATTAACGTCGTTTTCTAATTGCCATCGAAGGCACTTCTAGAAAATACGCTAAAAATACGGGTAAGAACAATGTGCATTCATAGATACAGAAAGAGAGATAGAGAGAATTTTATTTTGTTCAGCCCCTATCGGGAGGGTCCGCAGCCAAGACGTTGGAGTCTCAGGGGTAGGACTCAGCCGGTTCCTATGTTGTCAAGGGGTTTCCGCGCAATCGCCATCGGTATCGCCACTACCTGTGAGGCCAGCACCAGCGGCACCTACCGACAGCGATACCTAGCGTAAAAGAAGATGAGGTGGAAGTTGTGGGGTTTCCGTAGCGGGCGGTCGTGCGGCATGCGGGCCGCGGTCATGCTCGCGGTTGTGGCCGCCGTGACGGCGGCGCCCCGCACGGCCGTCAAGGACGGCTCCGTAGCCTCGGCCGTCTTCCGTGGCGTGCCCAACGACGTGGCGCTGCTGCCGCCGTGGCACGCCGGCGATGCCAGCGGCGCTGCGGCCAAGCAGAGGCGCCACGACGCGTCCACCTTCGACCAAATTATCGTCGAGACCCTCGAGCAACCGGCCAAGCACCGTCACTCGGCGGCGCTCATCATCTTCATCTTCATCACCAGCCTCTTCATGGGAGTCGTGCTGCTGCTGTTGTGCATCGCGTGCTTCCTGAAGGCGTTTCACGGACAGATCGCGTACCAGTCGGTGACGCAGAAGGACGACCGCCGCTGCGTGGTCGAGAACCGCGGTAGGCCTCTTACCGACGTCATCTTCAACAAGCGCCCTGTTGAGAAGTCCACGCAAACCAAGGAGGTCCGCGACGAGGTCCAACGCGACTTCCACCGCTCCTCGTACAGTGCCCCGAATCGCTTCGAGCCGGAACACACGAAAGAGAGCAGCCGGAGAACGACGATGTTCTCGCACGACAGACCGCTGGCCTTAGACGCCGTGGATCAGGAGTACGCGCGGGAAAGCGCCCGCAGGAAGGCCATGATGTCCAGAGGGCCGCCGCCCTCCAGGCTGCACGCGCAGCAGAGGCAGCAGTACGGCAGCGAAGATATGAACTACGACGAGCCCGAGTGTCCGCAACCACCGCCAAACTTGCAACTGGACCTGCGCATCAACCAGGACCGCCCCTCCAGCAGGAACAGGAACGTCTTGCGGGGTTACAGGAACCAAGCACGGGAAGACAGCTCGCTTACTTCCGTCTTCGCCGCGGAGGATTACGGGCCACCGACCAAGTCACGGCCGTTGATGTTCTCCCTCAACCCCGACAAGAAAGCCAACAGGCCACGAGACGACAGAGCTTTGGTTGCGGTACCCAAAGTGCCTCGGGCGAAGGACGCCCCCAGCGCCTGGCGTTCAAATTCCAGAGAGAGCGTGCCGAGCAGCGAAGTGGACGAAAACTTTTTTGGCGAGCAGAACGCCTCGGAGGTTTTCCAGGCAATCAAGAGCGCAAAGGTGGGCCGAGGGCCACGCGCAAAGGCCGAGTCCACGCAGCGAGAGACCCCGACACAGCAGTTCGGCAGTCGCGCGATGACACCGGGCAGCAGCCGGCAGCAGCCGGGCTCGGACATGGTTAGCAAGGACCAGGTGATGCTGCTCATTGACGAGCTTCTCAGCAAAAAGGGCCCTGAAAAGCGGGGTCGGGAGGGCGAGTAGAGAACTGCCAACCTGGCCGCTAGTTATCTGCTCGCTTGTAGCCGTGTTCCGGCACAAATATTGGAACTTATTGATTGGATTCCCGGAGAAACGCGGCAGAGTGAGTTGTTTCGGCGCAAGTTGGTTATATTATAACATATAAAGTTCACTTATTTGATTTTGACTTGTTCTTGGTGGGTGTACATGTGCCCAGGACTGTTATATATATTTTTGTTTTTGCTCGCATTTTCACGTTGTCGTAATAGCGCACTACCTGCACACGAAGGGGTCGATCGAGCGTTTACGTGTCCCTATCAATATAGTTTTCCCGGACTAATATGTTTGATGTTTAGAGAAAAAGAACCTTACTTGCGGACCTACAGCAATATTTACGAAGCAACAAATAAAATCTCAGTATCGCCTTCTCTGCGCTGCACATGCGTCGTGCAGAAAAGCGCGCTTGTTCTTTCCGGGGCCACGCGAGAAGCTAAGCGTGCTGTGAAATCTTATCCTACAAAATGAGGCAAAAATCATACAGTTGATGGAAAGTGCACAAATTGGCACACGAGTCAAACATTTTGTAACAACCGTTGCCTTGCAATGTTTTTTTTTAGCTGCAAGAAAGAAAAAGATGCTGTCTAAGTGCGGCTCAGGCCACCGCATGCTGCAGATTTGGTCTTCGATGCATCTGCAAAGAACTGTGCGGCTTAGTAGTCACCTTGGCGGTATAGTAAGTGTTGTTTCACTGCCAGTTGAGCCCTTTTATCTACACCTCTAAATGAAGTGCTGCAGGATGTGGGAACATATCACAGGGCGCCACATATTCATTGTGGTTGTTCTATAAGAGTGATTGATTGAGATAGACAGTTTTGGGGCAGCACAAGAGGAAAAGGGCTGATTTAGAAACAGCATCTTGCTTCTCTCTCGATGATGATGATCTTACTTCAGGCATCTTCTATATTCATTGAGGTTGTTCTAGAGATAGACAGGTTTGGGGCAACACAAGAGGAAATGCTGAGTTATAGAAGGCTGATCTAGAAACAGCATCTTGCTTCACTCGATGATAATGAAGGCTGATCTAGAAACAGCATCTTGCTTCACTGGATGATGATGTTTATGGTCTTAATGCAGGCATCTCCTGTATTCATTGAGGTTGTTCTATAAGAGTGATTGATAGACAGTTTTGGGGCAACACAAGAGGGAAAGGTTGAGTTATAGGAGGCTGATTTTAGAAACACCATCTTACTTCACTCAAAGAGGATGATGATGATGAGGAGGAGGAGGAGGAGGATGATGAATATGGTGGTTGTGGTGGTGGTGGCGGCGGTGGTGATCATGCTTCAGGCATCTTCTATCGGGGCATGGGTGTTCAGGCTGAGACGTAACTTCCAGGGCGTAACACCGTTCTAAGTTGGCTGGTCCTGTAAAGACCGCGGTGGTCTCATTGGGCATGAAGGCTGACCACTGGGCTAGAAGAAAAACCCTCTGTGGCGAACCTGTTGTCTATATTTTGAAGAAGATCGACCATATTCAACACTGTGTTAGAGGCTTACGTCACGCACCCGTAATCGAAGCAAGACAAGACAAGTTTTATGAAAACTTATGGTCAGTGTCCCTTTTTGCGGGCTAAAGATCTTTGATGCATTTATAGCTTTCAAGAACTTAAGTTCATGATACTCTAGGTGAAGAATGAATTAAAGCTTTGGTCAAAGATAAGAAACTAATGTTTATTCTTAACAGGAAGTCGACCGATTAGGTATAATAGCAGTTCTTGAGCAGTGCACCTCTATGGGGCTGCCCATGGTCCCGCTGGCTTCTCCAACGTTACTAGAAGCTAATTTAGTAACTTTGGCCTTCCATACCTGCTTTCCCTACCTGCCCCCTCTTTCTTTGAAAGACCGGCTATCCGTCCCAAATTCTGAAGGACAGGTACAGCTCTTACGACCCATGCAGATATATGGGTGGCTGCACTGAAAACCTAGACTAAGGTCTTTGCAGCCATTTGAGGGCAAATGAACTTGCATTCATTTCTATTATCACCTGTCCAATTCGAAAACTTGTTCGCTGCTTGTTGGGTCTGGGGTTCACGGATGAAGAAATTCATAATTTGAAACTGATTTGCGTGTCGTCATACGCAGGGAAAAATTACCGCAGGCTCTTAAGCCTGCTTACGTGCTTTGAATGCGAAAGCATTACGACAGGAGGAGGAGGAATAAAGGTGTCTCTAAAGCAGTCAGCCCTGGGGAAGAGTCCTCATTTCACGACCCCTTGAGTCCGTCCGGATTCTTGGGCTCTCTGCACCAGCCAAAGCTGGTCGTCAGGGTCCGAGCTGGACAGCTGCTCTCTCACAGAGCTCCGGGGAGGGGAAGGGCAGGGGGGATGGGTGGGATCTCCGACAGCTGCTGTCATCTTCACTGGCCAATCCCGCTGAGTGGGCCTGTGGGACTTGTAAACAGGTCTGTTGACGTTGCTTTGTTGCCAAATGGTAAATAAATAGGCATGCGCGCTACTGACGGCAGCTGTTGTGTTCACCTCCCAATTTCTTTGAGTATGTGAGAATCTTGTAAGACCTGTTTTGAGCCTTAAAGGGGCCACAACAACAAAACGCGAATTTGTTCAATTTGAACGAACTTTTCTTTGTTAACTCACTAAGCTTCATTCCAGCCACAGCAGAAGTTTTTAAACAAAGAATTTAGGGAAGCTTGCACTTACGCGCAAGACTTGAATGGCGGAGCTGTTGTAAATGAGCATTGCCGGACACATAGTTAAGTTTCAGTATCAGTGTTTATTTGCATAGTTGTGGTGTTAGCCATCGTCGTAATATTGCCGCGAACCTGTATGCGTTTGCAATTGCGTTCCTCGAAGAAACGCAAGAAGCTAGTGACGTGATCGCAGTCGCCGACTTTGAACGCGCACCCGAAGATACCTTCAGGATTCCGCATCCCTTCGACGTGAATCCGGCGCTACCGCAAGAAGAAAGGAACAAGCTATTGGCTTTGCTGCGTCGCTACAGCGAGTGTTTTTCGTCGAACTCAAAGTTACGTGAGACAACTCTGGCGAAGCACCGGATAATAACCGAGGATGGAGCCGGACCTACCCGACAGTCACCGTACCGCGTCTCTTCACACGAGCGCGAAGCTATCCGGACTAAAGTCGACGACATGCTCAGCGACGACATTATACAGCCATCGAAAAGTCCGTGGGCTGCGCCGGTCGTTCTCGTGAAGAAAAAAGACGGCACACTAAGGTTCTGCGTTGACTACCGGCGATTGAACAAGATCACCAAAAAGCACGTGTACCCCCTGACACGAATCGACGACGCCCTCGACCACCTCTGCCACGCGAAGTACTTCTCATCGATGGACCTGAAGACCGGCTACTGGCAAATTGAAGTGGACGAGAGAGACCGAGAGAAGACTGCATTTATAACCCCAGACGGCCTATACGAGTTCAAGGTGATGCCGTTTGGGCTGTGCACAGCACCAGCGACGTTTCAAAGAGTCATGGACACTGTGCTAGCTGGCCTGAAGTGGCACACCTGCCTCGTATACATCGACGACGTTGTGGTATTCTCCCGGACTTTCGACGAACACCTTGCAAGGTTGCAGTCTGTACTCGAGGCCATTCGTACGTCGGGGTTAACGCTGAAGCCTGAAAAGTGCCGTTTCGCGTACGAGGAACTCAAGTTTTTGGGCCATGTCGTCAATTACGCGGGAGTCCTGCCTGACCCGGCGAAAACATCAGCCATAGCGAACTTCCCAAGACCGAAAGATAAAAAGAGCGCGCGAAGATTTCTCGGACTGTGCGCATACTATACCGGCGCTTCGTCGCAAGCTTCGCACGCATTGCAGAGCCACTCACGCGCCTGACAAACGATAGCACTCCTTTCGCCTGGGAAAACGCCCAAGAAAAAGCATTCTGCGAGCTACAACAACGCCTGCAAAACCCGCCCGTGTTCGCTCATTTCGACGAAAACGCCGAAACGGAAATGCACACGGACGCCAGCGATATAGGTTTGGGTGCCGTCCTCGTCCAAAAGCAAAGCGGTTGCGAAAAGGTAATTGCCTATGCAAGCCGTGGTCTGTCGAAGGAGGAGAAGAACTACTCTGCCTCCGAAAAAGAGTGCCTGGCTATCATATGGGCCATTTCAAAATTTCGCCCATACGTGTATGGCAGACCGTTCAAGGTTGTGACAGACCACCATGCGCTGTGTTGGCTCGCCAATTTGAAGGACCCCTCTGGCCGCCTTGGGCGATGGAGTTTGCGCCTGCAAGAGTTCGAAGTTACAATAGTCTACAAATCCGGCAGGAAACACTCCGACGCCGACTGCCTGTCCCGCGCCCCCGTCGACCCACCACCACAAGATTCCGATGAACACAGCGCGTTCTTCGGAGTCGTTACGGAGAGCGACCTAGCCGCCCAGCAGCGTGCCGACCCCGACTTGCACGTCATGATCGACTTTCTCGATGGACGCAACGTCGCCGTGCCTAGGCCGTTCAAGCGGAACTTACCAGCATTCAGCCTCAAAAACTCCGTCCTCGTGAAGAAGAATTTCAGCCCCGGAACGAGAACGAATTATCTACTTGCCATCCCCGCAGACCTTCGTGACAAAATTTTGGAAGCGTGCCACGACGACCCGTCTTCCGGACATCTCGGCACAGCTCGCACTATTGCAAAAATTAAGGCAAAGTACTTCTGGCCCCACCTTACATTCGACGTCACCCACTCCGTTCGGAGTTGCCGTGACTGCCAGCGACGAAAAACGCCGCCGACAAGACCCGCCGGACTTCTGCAACCAATCGCCGTCCCATCAAGGCCCTTTCAACAGATTGGAATGGACCTTCTAGGCCCGTTCCCTACGTCACGATCAGGGAACAAGTGGATTGTCGTAGCGACAGACTACATGACGCGCTACGCAGAGAATTCCGAGGGGGACTGCACAAGAAGTCGCCAAGTTCTTTATAAAACAAGTTGTGCTGCGACATGGAGCCCTCGAAGTCCTAATCACGGACCGCGAAACTGCCTTCACTGCGGAACTTATGCAAGGGATCTTACGCTACAGCAACACGGATCACCGAAGAACGACGGCGTACCACCCCCAAACGAACGGACTAACTGAACGTCTTAACAAGACGATTGCGGATATCCATGCGGATATCCATTGCGGATATCCGATTGTCCATGTACGTCGACGTTGAGCATAAGACTTGGGACGAAGTCCTCCCGTATGTCACGTTTGCGTACAATACAGCGACGCAGGAAACTACGCAGATGACACCGTTCGAACTTGTCAACGGAAGACGGCCGACTACGATGCTCGACGCCATGCTTCCGCACGTAGAAGACGGCGACCTCAACGCCGACGTCCAAGGATACCTTCAACGTGCGGAGGAGGCCCGCCAGCTCGCTCGAGTTCATATAACGGACCAGCAGCTGGTGGATGCCGGACGCTATAATCTTCGACGCCGACACGCCGAGTACCACCCTGGGGTTCGTGTGTGGGTTTGGACTCCCATCCGAAGACGCGGACTCAGTGAGAAGCTTCTGCGACGGTATTTCGGACCCTACCAGATTCTACGACGTGTCGGCCAACTTACCTACGAGGTGATCCCCGATGGTGATTCCGGAACATCACGACGACGCACGCGGCCCGAAGTCGTCCATGTGGTTCGCTTGAAACCTTATTATGCAAGATGACGGACTTTTTTGTTGTTTGTTCGGACTGTCTTTTATTTCAGCATCGGGTCGATGCACTCTTAGAGGGGAGGGGAGGGGGGGGGGGGGTAATGCCGCGAACCATGTATGCGTTTGTTTGTTTATTTATTGTTTGTTTTTACTGTCCGGCCACGCCCGGCCCTGTTATCTCTGTCAAGCGAAGCGCGTCTTGCATTCTTTATTTTTATGCCGCACGGGCTATCTCATTCAGATAAGCAGACTGTTTTGTCTTAACATCACTAGCCCAGAATAATCTTTTCTGATCTACAATGTTCTGGATGTAAATCGACCGTTCCAGAAACACTCGCGCGAAAAGATAAAAGCCAGGCCGCTACATACTGCTGCATCATGCATGCGTGTCCTTCTTTGCCTTTCTTTCTTCGTTTTCACTTGTTACCTGTGCGAAGACCATTCGGAACTCATTACTGAGATTCTCCGAATCTGCATTAATGTAGCTTCTTATAACCAGCATACACATGTGATGCAGCAGTAAAGTACCATCACGTAAAATAAAGTAAAGTGCCTTCATGGTTTCGCATTAATAACATGCAGGCAGGTTTAGGAGTACCATAAATGGAGTGTTCCGTGTGGTGTAGTTGTAAAGTAAAGCAAAGTTATGAAGTGGTAGTTAAAGGGTCAGTGAAGCGCTTTCCAAAAAAAAAAGAGTTAGATGAGGATTTATAAAAATTACACCATCTTCCCGTAGGGGAACCCTGAATAGTATGCAAAGCAGCCATGGGGTCGATTCAAGTGCCCACTAGTTTTCAGGTCGTCGTTTCCGTTAGGTTGAGGTACGTAGCTACCGTTATATTTACCGTTTGGTTTCCATGGTAACTACCACAACTTTTCACTTACCGGAACTACGAAATGGGAAATTGCGTTGACCCCATGGCTGTTTCGCATACTACTCAGAGTTCCCCTACGGGAAGATGGTGTAATTTTAAGGGGGTGGGGGTGGGGGTTAGAGTGGATAGGCATTAAGAGAGAGAGAGAGAGAGAGAGAGAGAGAGAGAGAGAGAGAGAGAGAGAGAGAGAGAGAGAGAGAGAGAGAGAGAGAGAGAGAGAGAGAGAGAGAGAGAGAGACGTTGTACGTGGTATGAGTTTGTTTTTATTTAAGCATTATCATCATCACGTTCAACGTAGGTAACGGCGAGCTGTGGTTGGCGTTCCGCTTTGATTATGACCGCCTTATGGTCTGTGAAATGTAAAGTCAAGGGCTGTTGTAGTGGATGAACCTTAAAGTTGCTGAAGACGAGGTCGATGCACGTTCCCCGGATGGTTGTGGGCTGTTTGTAATCACGGCCCGCCGAGACTCGCCGACGCACGCCGCTGCCGACGACGATGAAACGTCAAATGCGCGTGAGGCAAGACTGTCGCTCCAGGCAGCAAGCCAAGAATGCGCAGTGGGGGTGTGGACGGTGCAACAAGGTAGGGACAAAGCCCCGACCATGAGATGCTTCGCATCTAATAGTTTCTCGCACGCTGACTCGGAGTATCAAGTTGAAATTTATCACCCATCAGTCAAACCACCTTTATATTGCAAAACGCGAGCTCAATCCCGTTTGAAAGAGGCGCGCGCTTCTTCTTTGCAGCCTCTGATTGGTTGTGCCCTTCATGACGTCAATGGAGGACACCCTTCGGCCGCGTTGGCTGTCAGAAGCAGTAGAAACAATCGCGCGGTAGTGGCGCTTGCCTTTTCCGCGATTTAGCTTGCAGTGCAGTGTTTGCACGGTGTTTTAGTTTAATTTTCTACTTCGCGATCTGTTGGTTCAAGTATCGTGGAGCTTGGATGCGCTTTACACCGCCAATAACCGCAAAGAAGTGGTTACTTTGTGGCGTCGGCTGGAGTATTTCATTGGAACACGTCTAAACTGGACAACCAGCAAAGGGCTCTTTTTTACTGCCTCAACTGTTCGTTAATATACAAGTAATCGTTTATGCCTCAGATTCAGCGGCGTTTTATAGACAATGTACCAGTGTATACAAGGTACGTGCCATGCGCGATAGTACAGCGTTCATGTGCTGTGGACGTATATGCGGGACAGTACTTGTGTTAATTGGTGCATGCATAAGCCAACAAACCGAATCTGCTGCACAATTTCATTTGTTCATTACCCCCCCCCGCGTTCCCACACACACGCACGCACAAAAAATAATAAATATTTTTTGCCTGAAACTAAAACCAATTTCTCGACGCACACAGCCTATTTCCGGGCTATCCCTTTTTGGAATCATTAACACAGTAATTTAACAAACAACATTTAATTAGTAAAAATGTGAGAACAGCATCTGATTAGCACACTTAATAAATCAGACGTGCCACGAGCACTTTATGTAATTTAATACAATTTTTGCGGGATTTTACATATTTTACCTGTACAGATCCCAGTCGAAAATGACAACAGAAAAATTTCTGTAGTACGTCGTTTGTCGTATTTTTGCGTGTCGTACAGTCGTACCGTCGTAGTCTTGTCGTACAGTCGTCGTGTTGTGTCGTCATTCTGACATTTGTCGTGTGTAGTATTCCTGTAGCAATTTTGTTGTTTTATCGTGTGTTGTAGTCCTGTAGTGATCCTGTAGTATGTCATAGTCCTGTAGTAAACCTGTAGTATGTCGTAGCCCTGTAGTAATCCTGTAGTGATCTTGTAGTATGTCGTAGTCCTGTAGTAATCCTGTAGTATGTCACAGTTCTGATGCTCTACTGGGAGAATCATGCCTGTCTTGTCGAAGTCCTGATGCTGTGTTATGTATTCCTGGCGTCTTGCAGTCCTGACCTGTCGCACAATGCATTCATAACAATTCTGTTGCAGCAAATATCAGTATTTTTTAATCCAGCCTAGCACTGTATTTGGGCTGTCCACTGTAAGTGAACAGTTAAGACAGCCCAAATATGCCACGAACCCATGCACAGGCAAACTGAAGAGAATACAAAAATTTTATTTTAGTTTCCTTCATGCACACACAGCTCCAGGCTCGAAAAAACAAGTACAAGTACCATTAGAATTGGCTTGCCGAAGGCTGAAAGTGCACCGTCCCTAACTACACACATTATGGATGATCCGCGCAATTCTAACGCTGCACAGTTGTCTGAAGCTGCAAAAACCTTATAGTAAATACACTACATTCCCAGCGAAAAGCCACCAATAGCTACAGGCTGCCACTAATGAATTGTACAGCTGCAGAAAGCCACAAAAAAACTATCAATGCACACCTCATGAAGCACAAAAACGACATTGCAAATTACATCCACCACTAAAAATGCCGCCATTTCTCACAATGACTGTTTAGTATTAAAACGGTAGAGACACTGGCTCTGGTGTTCACACCAGCCAAATTGGCAAACAAGCCCATGTACCTCCTATCGGCGCAGATCAGCGAAATTCTGCGCGAGATATCTAGCCAGAAGCTTGCGGCGCTTGTGCATTTCAGCTTGCTCGCAGACCTTCACTTGGAGGTAATGCCAGAAGGAACCTGCATCGATAGAAAAAAAAAATAAAAAACGAACATTGATGCAAGACAATGACAGGCAGCACAAAAAGACTGAAAATCATACTGCTAATACTGTGTCCTTAAACTGCGCCATTTTATAAAAGCTAAACACGCTTCTGCATGCTGAGCAATAAGAAGTGCTCTCTATTGCTGATAAAGTGCTTTTCACATTACTGTGCCTATTCAAAAACGTTCAATTTAAACGATACCTTGCAAGCCCCTTTCCACAGCGTTCCTGGCAATTCTGGAACAAGTCAAGCCATTAGGACTTAGCTCAGAAATGTCCTTTCAAAATCAGTTTTGTTTTCATTTTTCAACAAAAACGTGATTTTTGACATGCATTTGCATCACATGGGTGCAGAAAGGGGAGTGGTCTTTGCGCGTCACTGCTACTAAACAACAATGCATGCCAACCGTAGGTACTCTGCATCAGCGTTTGGTTTTTTATTATCAGGGCATGAAGGGTGAATCAGATGATAATTTTTAAACGTCAGGTTTGCAGTCACACAGTAATAACCCCTGAAATCGGCTGAAAATATCAAGCAGTGCCCGTTTGCAAAGTTACTTCACGATTTTAGGCAGTCTTATTGCCTTTGCGCACATTGTTCTTAGTTGTGTTGTAGTTCTACTTACCACAGGACCATTCAAACAGTTAACAACAGTTTCGGTTTTGTTTCTGCATCGCGAAATTCATATTTAGTGTTACTCTGCAGTTACTCAACTTCAAGCCTACCTGCCATGGTGCCTTGAGCATCCGCTAAACATCCTCACAAAAAAAAAGCATGCCACTCCTGATTTCCCCCCCACCCTAAAACGTTTTCTGCAATAAGAACTTCCGATGCAAGTCAAAAGATAACGCCCAGTCACCAGATATCAGTTCCGACGAAAAGAGCACTTCAAACCGGCTTTACACACCCCCAGCTGTCCGCCTGCCAGTTTCGTTTCCATACAAGGGTATCTCCAGAGGTCTAGTGCTGCTCCTTAATTGAAATGTCTATTCGGATGGAGTCTCCAATACCTTTTGTACTGTTTCATTTCAAAAATGTTAGGTGCGCTGCAATGCATGAGGCTCATAGTGCTGATCTTTATTATTGCACAACAGTTACTTGGGCAAAGTTTGCGGGGCACGATTTTAGCGCATTGCACTGCATTTCTGTAAGCAAGGCTACAATAGCGAGTCAGAAGGTGATGATAAACCGCAAGTTTGTTTTTAGCGATAACTGACAGTGAACGTCAACAAGCATCAACCACGGAGTTACGTTTTCAACTCCATGCATGTTTTTCCGCATCGCGTGCTTGTCCCGAATACTGTGCTGGCTGTAAATGCAGTCAGTCACTGACAAAATGTTTTTACGTCACACGGGGACACATTGGTGCCTCTGATAATGTCAAATCGCCAGATTTCTTCCAGGGAACCACCCAAAATTGCCCATGTTGAAACGCAGGTTGGACTTCACCGCATGGCACGGGCACCACGCGTGGTAATTTTTTTTATCTTAATTAGTTCTTACCAATGATTTTGCAGAAAAAATTTTTTTCTTGGACCCCTAAAAATCGGTCAATTTTCCAGTGCTAACGAGAGTTAAATTACTACAGTGTGACATCATACTCATAAAACTTTCCCCAAAGAGTTATATATAAGCCAGCTCATAAATCTCTAAGTAAAGTTAAGCAACGATAAAAGTTCAGCAAATTAAACACATTAAAAAGAAAAAGTGCCGATACTCCCTAATGCAAAATTTGCGCGCAGCGTGAACTGCAGTCTTCTCAGTCGAGGTGCGTAGTTGCCGTGTCAATTTAGACAAACAAACTATCAATGCAGACAATCAAAAATGCCTCTGTTTCAGTAACTGACCATTTTGGATTAAAAGGACCCTGGAACACTCTTTAAACAGTGCCAGTAAACCTGCACAATGTTTAGATTACACTGCCAGGAATACCTGAGCCAAATATTACCAGTCCATGTGAAGCGGTAAGCACACAAATCGCGAAAGACGGGGAAAAACCAACCGCGCACTCTTCACTCTTGGCATGGCCTAAATGACGTCATTGCGGCCATGGCTGTTCAATTGGCTGTCGCTGGTCAACTTTGCGACTCATTTCTCACATTTCTTGTGAGGATTCGCCGTCATCGGCGCTGTGTACCAATCTCTTCTATGCCTAAACATGCACGCGCAGTGTGGTATTTCTTTTGCTGAGTGCGCACGGAGTTTGAGTGAAAAACTCAATACTCTCCTTTCAACGAGACCACTAGGCAACAATTGCTTATTGCTTCAAAAACGCTCTACCAGCCTGAGCGCGCGCTTGCAAGCAGGCAGCCATGCCTGCTTTTTTGTGGCACCAAACCAGAATTGACTCCCCCCCTCCCCCACGTTGCAGAGAATACTCCCCAGCCTATGATATGTCCAAGGACGCCGAAGAGAACGCTGCAAGCCGCCCCCCTCTCCAGGAGAGAGCACACAGCTTTCGTTGCGTTGTCCGCAGTCGAGTTGAGAGAGAACAACTATGCGCGATTTCTAATCGTGCATAGTTTCGGTGACAGTAAAGGGCTTTTCATAATTCTTGGAAGGGCGATTTCTAGGACAATAGACTTTACCCCAAACTACATTCCGAGTAGTCGATGGCAAGTGCTGCAGGGTCCCTTTAGAACAGTAGAGACACTGGCCTAGGTTTCCAGCAACCAAATTAGTAAACATGTACCTTCTTATTGGTGCAGATCCACGGACCCTCGTGCTAGATATCTCACTAGCAGCATGTGTCGCTTGCTCATGTCCCCTGGTTCGCAGCCCTTCATCTGCAGGTAGTGCCAGAAGGGATCTGCATCAATAGAACAAAACAATACATGTAATGCAAGACAATGGCAAACAACGTAAAAAGACTGCAAATTAGACTGCCAAAACTGTGTTTTTAACCTCTGCCATTTCATAGAACGAAACACAATGGCTCCACATAGATGAGCTGCGAAGCCGGGTGCAGTCGACGAAGTGCACGAAACAAACCACGTTTGTTCATAATTTGCAAGGCAGCATACTTACCAGTCGTTTTACTGAATTAAACTTGGACAGACTCGAGCTTTATTCTAGAAAACAAACATGGGGCTGTCTGTTTCCCTTACTGTGTGCGTAGCACACAACCCAATTTGCTCGACCAGTGAAGACACCAGACAGGTCGCATTTGGCTGTTCGACATCCATGTGTAAGGCTCCACATGTAAGAGGGTGTGAAACCTATAGTTTTGCATGCACGACCTACCCTCCTTCCTCTGGTCCCCACATGTGCACGCGTAAACCAGCAACCGCTTATATGTGTGTGCTTAGCAAAAACGACAAGAGCAGAAAATGGCTTCACTGGAATAAAACCCGAAGGGGGGGGGGGGTTTGAAACACAGACTGTTTCGCAGTAAAACGAATGCTCCCCGTGCTAAAAAAGTGGTGCTTTTCTCATTTATATTACTGCAGAGCATAACATTACACTCATAAAACTTCTCTCCAAAAGTATATGCCAGCTTGTAAAACTTTCAGCTAAAGGGGCCATGCAGACACATCACAAGTTTGGTTCATTCGAAAGATTGCCACGTTAAAATCATAGTGACACCACTTTCATCCCCAAATAAGCTATATAAGTAAGGAAAAAGGGAATGGCCATGCAACCCACTAGCTCATTTCCCGCAACAGAACCTAGATATCCTATGTGCCCAGCTGTGCGATTGGCTGAGGCCGGCAAAAGCAAACACAAATTAGGTACGGCTTGCAAGCTTTCCAAATGAGCTATTTGCGCATAAATGCAATGCATATTCATTTTACAGCAGTACGAATGGTGCGAGAAACAATAAAAGTACAAAATACACATAAGCATAGAAATTTGATGAGCACTGCTGTTGGTACTGGGCACACTATGCTTGTTGTAGCTGCACAGCAGTCCGCCGCTTCGGAGTTGTCTTACGTGACCCTGTTTGGCGAACATACCCCATGTTTTACAAAACGATTACTTTCTACAGTAGCAAAAACAAGCCAAGTTCTGGGACTAACAGAAAGAAAGCGTTAAACACCTACTTTCTTCACAGCCAGCGCCATAGAGGGCTCGTGCTGGTAGTGCCGCCAGGCTCGTGCTGGCGCAGCTGGTGTCGGCTGCTGGTGGTTCTGCAGGGCTCATGCTGGCAGGGAGCTGCAGGCCATGTCCACTCTTTTCACTCCCTGGAGAGGTGCCTGAGTCACATGAAAAAGTGTTGCACTCTTAAAACAATACGCAGTACAGGCAATCAGTTTTAATAAAGGCTGTGGCTAGCGTTCCGTCCAGACGGAACGATATACAAGTGCTAAAGTTCCGTCCAGACGGAACAGGGCGCTGCGGGTTATCCTTCCCTCCAGACGGAATACAACTGAGAGCTTAGCGTTCCGTCCCGACGGAGCCGGCGTGAAATTTGTACAGTTCCGTCCGGACGAAAGCAAAACCGGCTGATTAGACGCCCTGCTCCACCTTCAGATGTGGTGTAGGGGTTGCTCCTCGGATAATGGCAGTATTGTACCGGGTTCGATTCCCCCCGGACATGCTTGGTTTTTCTTTTTTTTTTGCGTGGTTGCGCCAGCGTTATGCAACAGCTAACTTCTTGCCCACTTTACAATTGACGCGGTGAGAGCAGTCGGTCTTGATTTCGCACTCAACCGGCTGCTCCGCTACCGCTCAATAGAGCCAAGGCCGACGTGTCCATCGCCAGAGTTCCGATCGCCTCTAGTTCGTAATGGTGATTACTAATTAACGGTTCTTCTGGCTAGTCAATGAGCGGAAGCGGTTCATTCAGCTGGGTAAATATCAAGAACGACTGCCCTCGCTGCTTGTTGTGAAGCGGGGTTTTTTTTTTGACGCCCGCGTCTTCTAGCTGCCTCACTCAGAAAATGACGCGCGTCGCGCGCGGCAGTGGGAGGAGCCTGCGACTTGCGCCATTGGGGAGGCACGCGCCTCATGGCGGCAGTTTCGAAGCGCTCGACTCAGCCGGCTGGCTCCGCCAGCATAGACCGCCAGAGATTTTAGGCCACCACCCCGGCAGATACTGCATGGGCGCTTTCACTAGCTGTGCGGATGATGTTTTGTAGTACCGTTCTCGCCCAAAATTATAAGCTCCTTTACCGCTCAAGCAACTTCGTGCATGTCTTGAGCGGCATTTTGAGCGGTCGCTCGTGCTCCCGACACCATAGTTTCCCTACACCACTTTGCGGCCGAAGCCGCCGCCTCGTTCCTGCCACTGGCCGCGCCGGTCGCAGCGTACCAGTGGTTCCGCTGCAGCGTCAGCGCGCCTGTGGCGTGCGCGGCGCATTTTCGCGGGCAGAAAATGCTCCGTCCGATCGCCTTTCTTGAGTTTTGTAGATTTTTACCCTACCGGTCAAACCACTTCTGCTCATTGACTAGCTAGAGTCACCGTTACGAATCACCATTACGAACTAGAGGTGATCGGAACTCTGCCGATGGACACGTCGGCCTTGGCTCTATTGAGCGGTAGCGGAGCAGCCGGTTGAGTACGAAATCAAGACCGACTGCTCTCCCCGCGTCAATTGCAAAGTGGGCAAGAAGTTAACTGTTGCAAAACGCTGGCTCAACCACGCAAAGGAAAAAAAAAAAAAAAAAAAAAAAAAAACAAGCATGTCCGGGGGGAATCGAACCCGGTACAATACTGCCATTATCCGAAGCACAACGCCTACACCAAATCTGAAGACGGAGCACGTCGTCTAATCAGCCGGTTTTCCTTTCACCTAGACGGAACTGTACAAATTTCACGCCGGCGAACGCTAAGCGCTCAGACGTATTCCGTCTGGACGGAAGCATAACCCGCAGCGCCCCGTTCCGTCTCGACGGAACTTTAGCACTTGTATATTGTTCCGTCTGGACGGAACGCTAGCCACAGCCTTTAATAAATTGCTCCGCTTTTAAAGGAATTTAAAGTTTGGTCAATACCATTCTCAGCACGCACAAAATCGCAAACAAGTCATTCTACATAGGTGCAGATTGTCCTTTTATGAGACTAACAAGTCACTTTTAGGGTTGGGGCTGTATGAAAAATATAGAGCAATAAGTTGTGTTGCCCACTCATAGTCACATTGTTAGCAAGTCTGCTACAAAACATAAAACAGCATTGCCGTGTTCCTGCACTTTCACTGGAATTGCAGTTTTATGAATTTTTTTTTACTAGGCCTTCTCTTCCAAACAATCTCATTGTCAAAATCCTTTACAGCGAGTAAAGCACTTTCAACGGGCAGTAATTTATGCAGTGCCTGCAAAAAGGCCATGGCTAGCAACTAGATAAACCAATAGCTCAAAATCTTCGTATAGAAGCCACGTGACAAGGTCGTGCTGCAGGGCAGTTTTGTTTTCACCCACCCAAAGAAAGGAACCTGTTCAATCAGGCTGTAGGCTCCTTAGATGGTAATGCCACATGTTTGAGGAAGTGAAACCTTCCTGCAACAGTTGACATTACAGCCAACTAAGCATGATAGCAACTGCAGTATCTGGTACGTTGCTTAGCTCATAATAGTGATAAGAAGCCATGCACACAGATGGAGCATTGTTTACGCACTGGTGAAAAGAACTTGCCGGCCACTCCATGTTGAGTGATCGCAGCCCCCGCATCTCGGCCTCCAATTGCACGACCCTCTTCCTTAAAACTGCTACAGGGTCTTGGTCCCTTGCGGCAGCTCGAAGAATGATGTCGACCTTCGCTGATCTTTTCTCTGCCTTCGCAGTTTTTTTGTCTGCCTGCAATGAGAGGTCAAGAGATAACATGCCATACTTGTTCCGAGCCTCGTCCACCATAATGACACCTATTTAGAGCAACAAGCACACTTCAGTGTCATTTTACACGTGTTTAATGATAGTTATGAGGTCAACTTTCATGCAAATATTGACTTCCCCTAATAAACATACCTGAAAGCGGTGGCTATTCTAGCGCCTTGGCATTTATGTGCGTCATGTTCGATAAGAGCATTTACAAATAACATTACTGCAGTGGCTGCTGGCAAGACGGCCTTCACAGAAAAACCACGATTTCGAAGCTCGTACAGTCGGCAAAAGGCTTGTCTATAACGCGCGAGCGGCGTGCTCTAGACTGCGCGCGAGACACTTAGTGAGAACGCCTGGTTTGACACCGGTAGAATGCGAGCATGCGCGACACGCATCAGCGCGACGGTTCTTTCCCTTGTCGCTGTGCCCGTCGCCTTCAATTCCGTACCTTCTTTCGTCGTGAGAAGCGCTGCCTGCACTGCCGGGCCGGGAAACAATAGCGGAAATGAGCGATTGGTAGTAGAGCGTTGGCTGCGTTTAACTACGCGCAACG
Source organism: Haemaphysalis longicornis (assembly GCF_048455015.1). Lineage (NCBI taxonomy): Eukaryota > Metazoa > Arthropoda > Arachnida > Ixodida > Ixodidae > Haemaphysalis > Haemaphysalis longicornis. The sequence continues at coordinate 29,366 of NW_027526424.1, read as the reverse complement.
CTTTTTTTGCGGCGCCCTACACAATTTAGACAGGAGTGTTTTTCTGTATGCGAGACAACGAACGACAATAGCAGAAAACGCATCGCTGCCGGTGTTTTATAGTATTATTATTATTATTTAAAAATACCTTACAGGCCCTTGTTGCAGGGCATTGTGTAAGGGGGGTAACAAAGGGTGAGTGTCGCGACAGAACTGTAAGGGAACATCAAACTTTGAATGAACTTTGAAAGAACGGAACAGCAAATAAAGAGAAAAAGAAGAGAATGTGCAAAAAAAGTCACTTGAAGTGACACATACATGGGAACATTGCAGGTGGGAAGGAATGCAAATATGCGCAATACAACTTAGTAAAAAACACCTACTACACACGATAACTAGTAACTAGATATCGGGCCGTGATCGCTTGCACAGTGCACTGAGTATTGTGGCGTGAGCCCGTCAGCAGTGACATGCAAAGCCGAGCCCTGAAACCGGACAGTGGCGCTCAAGGGACTCATGCAGCTATTGGCGGAACGATAACGCAATGAACAGCTGTGCGCCAAGGCTAACGCAGACGAAAAACTCGCACAACGAGCGTTAAGGCGGGTAATCTCCAGTTTTGTTTTCCGGCCCGGCAGCGCAGGCACACAGCGCTTATTACGGTAAAAGAAGGCGTGGAAGCCAAGGCGACGGGTGCAGCGAGGAGGGACACAGCCATCGCGCTGATACGGGCCTCGCATGCACACATTCTACCTATCTTAAACCAGGCGTTATCACTACGTGTCTCCCGCGCACTCCGGAGCACGCCGCTCGCGCGTTAAAGCCTTTTGCCGACTGTACGTGAGAATGTGGCTTGGCGACTACTCGACGCCGACACGAACAATGCAGATGAATTCCTAACCCGACTAACTGGTAGCCAGCACAGTCCTGAATAGAGCGTGTTACGTGGAAAATGTGCAAGGTGGTAATACGAGCCATTTTCTTCGGCGTCGGCGCCATATACTGTGAAGCGGATCTCCGCGCCTTCCGACGGCACAGCCGGCATGCCGATATTCATTCCTTACTTTCTGCGGTAGTGGCAGATGTAAAACTGCTAAAAAGCGCTCAGACACTGTTATGCACAATTTAAGGGTAAGAACACTTACCGGTCATGTGAACGATGGTGCCGTCGAATAATCTTCCCGCGTCTCGCTGTCGCCGAGCCAAAACACTTCCCACGCCACGCTCGTAGTCGCCGACGTCCACCACAAAAAAACTACGCTCGTCCGTAGGCCCAACGACTTCTCTTCTACCTTCCAAAACATACTGAACGAAAACGTTACACAGTTACGCTTTGTTACACGGTCACACTACGTGCATACGACAACGATCGACCAGCGCAAGAAAAGAAACGCGGCGTAATGTGCGTTGCCATGTGTGTAACAGTGGGGCTCTTCGATTTACAGTCTCGGACTCACCGCGGACTCCCCGAGAAGCAGTCCGGCATTCGATTTTCCCATGTATCCCTATGGCTTCGGGGAATCCTCGGACTACCCGCGGGCTATCCGCGGTGAGTCCGAGACGGTAAATCGAAGAGCCCCACTGTGTTGCAACAGTGAGGGCTGCGGCTACGGCTGGCTACGGCTTCAGTCGGCCTATATAGGCGGCGTTGGTTGATGCCAGAAGATGAAGCCGATGAAGCGATACATGAAAACTCAATCATTTTGGTTGTAATAATGAACATAATTTATTAGCGGGTTACAAACCTCTTGATAAAAATTAGCACTGTATTAACCAGTGATAGCAGCTTCCAACTTCAGCACGGTTCTTTCATGTGTTATCACAGTCTCACAGTCACACCATAGCACACACATTTTCTGCACCGTGTTTCTGCACTGTGCTCGGCTACATAGTATGTGCGCTGATTCTCTTTTCTTTTTGCAGTGGTCGGGGCTGCTTTAAGGCCCAACCACATGCAGAGCACTTTCGGCGTTTTCTCGCGTCGACGTCGTCGCCAGAAATGCACGGCTACGCGAGCTGACGCCCGAGCGACGCCGATGTCTACGCGCGCCAGATATCGGCGTCGACGCAGCGCGAGAGACCATCGGAAAACGGGCGACAGCGTCCGTCTTCGCGTGGTTTGGGGGCATTCCTTTCAGCAGAAAACAATCGATTTATTTTTAACTTGCGGTAATCGGTTGCCTTGAGACAAATTGCCAGCTATTTCTGTTCGCAAGCGCTTATCCATTTGTGGCTTGTTCGGCTTTCAACGGGGAGATCGGGGATCTGCGATTTAAATAAGGGAGCTCTGGCTGCATCGCATCCAGTATAAGCATAATGTGGCTTGTCTGCAAGATCGGTGCGTGACGAGCAAGCGTTATCAACGCCAGAATTGTAGCGGCGCATTCCCTTCCATTCGTAGCTCCCGTGGCTTGCGCTGACCGGGGATGTGCGATAGCTTTTCTTGACTCAAATGAGGGACCTGTGGTTACATCGCTCGTAGCACTAGCATTATCGTCCTCGGCTCCAAGATCGGTGCGCAAGAAACAAGCGTTACCACTGCTCAAGTCTCTCAAACACGACCAAAACAAAACACATCCGACACTATTTGTGGGCAGCCTCGTTTGGTACACCGAATTCTCTGCGCCTCCCTGTTTCCTTGTGTGGTCGAGGGGTTGGGTGTCGGACTTTCGTTTTGAAGTCCGTGGTTCGAATCCTCAAAAAGCTTTTTTTTTTTTTTTTTCGGCGAGGGTTTGATCAGTTTTTTTTTTTTACAGGGTACAGTCAGGGTGCCAGAGTACCTTGCCTTTTAACCTACAAATGACGTTCGACGGTAACCTCAGTACCAAGGCAGCGCTGAAATTTGTTTTGCTTACACTTTGAATTCATGCACCTGCATTAGGTACATAACATGCTAGGTTAAATCAAGAAGCAACTAAAGCAGTTTTGCGAGGTGCGTCTTCGTTTATCATCCTATCTTATTTTGTTCAGATTTGACCATGATGACTCGAGATACATTGCCAACATGCCAGGTGATTTTCTTTTTTGCTAAAGCTAAAGTCTTGATAATTGCAGTTCAATAATCGATAATAACTGCTCATAAACGACTTCAACAGGATGGCAATTGACGTGCAGCAACGCCCGCTGACGCAGCTACTGGCGCGCGACTTCGCCGGTCTCATGCGGTTGCTCGCCCTCTCCTGAGGGCCCGCGCGTTGACGCCGAACGACGCCGACGATCGCGCGACGCGTGATTTCGCGTCCATGTGGTTAGGACTTTATTGTGGCTGCTTTATTGATTCTCTTTTAGTTTTGTCATTGGTGCTTCACCTGTTCGCCTGCTGCCATGATGTGGGTAGGTGTGGAGTTTGGTTTCAGCTTTTTTTCTCACGTACAATTTGTTTTTTATGGAAAGAAACTTCTTGGGCGTTCGCACCTTTTTATTTTTTTATTGGCTGTGAGTTGCGGCGTCGGGTTTAGGGCGATATTGTGTGTTTTATTTTGTTAGTCGTCGTGTTACAGCGAGCAAAATAGTAAACTCAATTCTGCTCCCGCGTCCCCGGTTTTAAAATTGGAAGTTTCATTTCTTCGTTGATTCTGTGAGCAGGAAAGTGGTAAAAATATTCTCTTTCATCGCAAGAAATAACCACATAACAGCTTTGCCACTGCAGTTGCAAAGCTGTCCTCACGACAGAATTATCTTGTTCGACTGTTGGCTGTTGTGTAGACAGATTCATGTATCGCGACATATTTTGCCACGGCAGCCGCATCTGTAGTGACGACAAGAATCTGCCGTCACGACAGCCGGCTTTGCTACTACAGCATTTTTGTCGTGGTCCTGTTGCAACTACAGACGTCACGACAGCATTTATGCCTCTGTAGTTACTACAAGATTCTGTCGTCACGACAGCCAGCTTTGCTACTACAGCATTTTTGTCGTAGTCTTGTAGTAACGACAGACGTCACGACAGCTGGCTATGTCACGACAGCATGATGGCTGTCGTGACGACAGGTAGTTCTGTTGGGACTACAGGAATGTTTGTCGTTGAAAAGATTGACTCTGTCGTTACGACAGAAATGTGTGTCGTAACAACAGAAAACTTTGTCGTAACGACAGGAATTCTGTCGTAACTACAGAAATTGTGTCGTACGACAGGAATTCTTGTTGGGTTTCTGTCGTATTCCTGTTGACATTTTCGACTGGGATGTTTCCCATTATATGAATTCGAAAGGGTTACTTGACTCAGGTCAAAATCCAGCGTCGTCGTGAGTGATGGATGGCACACAGAGCGTCAGGTCACATCTTTGTGAAAAACAAAACTAATGAATGAAATACTGCGGTGACAGCTGATGAGGCAACACATTGTTTACTTTTAGCTCTAAGCACCTATCACGGAACTTTTGCAATTTATATCGATATTTTACAATGGCATCCTGATTTAATTACATTCCCACCCAGCAGGTGCCTGCAAGTACACAATACCCGCTTCGCAAAACTTCTTTAATGCAGCACACGTTGAAATTAAAAGAAGCGTGTCTACGGAAGAATACTGAACGCTTTCTCAAAAATAAGCCCTGCGTACGCTTATAAACCGACCGCGCTTATATAAGCCCTCTTATAAAGCTCGCTTACAGCTGCTTCTTTTTCCTTTTGTTCGGACACCTTAGATATTTCAGATTGCTAATCAGCCAATTCGCGACCTTCTTTCTCGTAGGGCTAATCCAGGACGATGGAAGCCGATCCCTGCTTATCACGCTCCAGATGACACAGGACCCTGTGCGAATCAAGCGTTGTTTCAGCAGCGTGGAAGCGCCACGAGTGTGTCCTCTCTCTCAAAAGAACCTTCATTTCTCAAGCGCGAGGCGCTGTAGCCTTGGTCTGTTTCTTGTCTCCCTTCTCAGGTCCCTCCCCCAACAGAAGCGCCGGCTTTGCGGCCGGAAGCATCCGGTAGCAGACGACGCGGGAGCTTGTGGCGGGAAGAATCACGTGACACGTGACGCCACCGAAAACCCTAGCCTCGGTCCCGGCGTCTGGCCAAACGTCAGCGGAAAGCAGCGCCGCCATTGGCCGGTGCGGAGCAAGCGTCGATAGCTGGCCGCCCGACCGCCTTCTGCACTGCGGCGAAACCAGCACCTTCCGCCGGCGCTGTTGCAGGGGCTCAAACGAGGATAGCCTCCCCACAAAAGAAAGACGAGAAAGGCGCTTTGCGCCCCCGCGAAACAGGCAAGCAGCCTTCAACTGTTCACACAGACGGTCCGTGGTCGCAGCGCCTTTGTAGTGGCGTTGTCTGTCCGATTGTCCACGGACGGAGTGCCGCGACAGTGCCGTAGTGTAGCAGTGTAGTGCAGCGCCTCGCCTCTGTGTTCACGTGTGTTTCCCGTTACTGCCGCATCGTCACCGATCGGACGTGCGTCTGGCGGCCTGATCGCTGTACCCCCGTGTGCCCCTGTTAGCGTGTGAACACTGCAGGCGCGAATGAAGTTCGGCATCCGCCGGTACCTCGACGATCCTCGGCCCAGTGGAAGCTGAGTGACGCTTGCCGCCGCCGCCAGCGATCCCCCGCACCGTTGCGCTCGTTGCCGTCTTTAAGGGAACCTGTGAGTACTCAGCTGAACGCCGTAGCTTCCATATCTTTCCCCCATACCCTGTTCCCCTGTCACAGCCTGACGCTGTTCTGAACTTCGCCGAAGGTGTTAGCCGGCATCACCGAACGTCGCCGGCGACATTTTCAATCGATCCGCGGCAAACTCACTCCCGAGGTGACGAACCATGCGAAACGGTGCGCGAGCCCTGCCCGAGGTTCATTCAACCACGGACGTATCGGCCGGTTACCAGCCGCTCGTGTGAACCGTCGTTCGAGCCCGGCAAGCAGCTATCTCCCGCGCCGTGTCATGTGCCCTGCCGCGATTGCCGCGCGCGCGCGAGCGTGAGCGCGCGCACGATGCCATTCCACGCCGTGCGGCCGCCGAATGAATCGCGGCTCCCGGCAGTCCTACGACGGCCGCCGCCTCGGAAATGTCAAGTGCTCTTGATGAGCCGCCAAAACCTTGGGCGCGGGCGTTTTTCGGGCCCGTTCATTTATAGCTCTGCCGGCCGCAGCCTCCTGCGCTGTTGCTCCGACCGGAGCGACCCTTTTCCTCTCCGCTCGCGCGCTTTTTGTGTTTGTGCTCTTCTCCGCAGCGCCGCTCGTCTGGCGAAACGCGCTCCCGCGCGTCACTTGGGGAGCTCCACATGCATGCGCAGGGCCCTACCGTGGTCAGGGGGATGAAACTCCGCCGTTTTTCTGTCCCGTGACTGCAGCGATCCTAACGTTTGGGGGCTGTACTACATACGAGCATAAATGAACGTTGTTGTTGCATTTTACATTTATTACCAGGTTACTTATTAATTACGGAGTTTTTAATATAGAAGTGAACTTAAAAGTCGAAGTTCGATACTGCGAAAATACGAGCGCCACCAGGAGTGGAAAACCGGAACCGCGCCTTTCTGCTTCGCACTGCTGAAAAGGGGCGTTTCTTGTCGCGTCCACAGATATGCTGCGATCCACGGTGTTCCGAGGGCCGTTTTTACCCCCGTGAAGTTCGTTCCATCGAAACAGACGCATGAATGGGTTTGCGCCGTCACCACAGATTGTGCTGTGCTGAGTGGTGTGAAATTTCTTCACGCCCGGCCGCATAATATTCTTTTGGATCCCGGCGGACGAAAGGTACGATCTGCATGCTGCTCGTTTTGCTTTTCTGCGCTTGCACGGGATAGCAGGATGTGGTTGCAGCAGTAGCTTTATAATTTAAGTGAGCATAGACGTGCACTATTTATTTATTACATTCTGATTGTCTTCTTTGACTCTTGAATTGCACATGAAATGCGCGGCAGAGCATCTGGTAATTAATCCAATGCCTACATTAGCTACACACGTTTGTTTATAGGTGGGTTATTATTTAAGGCGTTTCGATCGTGTGTTTTGGATTTTAGCGCAAGTGAATGCACGGTATGCAGCAAAATGTATATGAGGCAACATATACAATAACTAATGCAACACTGTAAGCTTATCTGCACTCTTTTTATTATCTTTTGATTGCCTGTGTTTAGTTTGTTTTCGTAGCATGCATTGTTGTGGTTTTTATATCATTAATATTATTGTGAATATTATAATTATTACCAGTATTATTGTTATCGTTTTTATTATCAGCATATTTATGTCCACAGCTGGAGGAAGGCATCTCCCATACACTTAGGCTCAAAGGATGGGTCCGTAGGTTCATATCGTGTTGTTAAATCTATGTTAACTAAGTAGTGACTACATAAATTATTTTATTGCGTTGCAATTGCGTGTTCTGCATTTTCTCTTCACGTGAATCAACGGAACATAGCAGAATGAATTTGTGGCATTAAATATGCAAACTAAGCAATTACTGTTTATGTTTATAATACAATCATAACTATAATTCCGCCACTTATAATTTATAATTTACGCTTCAGTTCCATGCTTCGAGTTTCAGCTTTAAGTACAATAAGGATATATTAAAAAAAACGCAGTTACAGCTATAAGCCGATAAATATTTAGACAATGCAGGCTTAACCTTTGCTCGTAATTGGTTAGAGGTTTCTAAATAAGGTTTTTACAAGCAATTTACTGCAGGGCTCGAGAAATACCTGAGGAATACATTGTGCGCGAAAGTATATATGTATGAATAATTGCTTAGCGATTCTGGTGTGGGATGGCTGCTTTTGTCTGCAGAAATGTATTTTGGATTAGGAGGAAAGGTGGGTCGTTGCCACCGAAGATTATGATGGCACAAATAGGAAAACGTATCCGCGTCTCTTAATAATAAAAAGTGATTTTAATTTAAAATTTTTCTTTGCGATTGGTGTTGTCAAAAGTCGTCTTTGTAGCCAAAATCAATTTAAGAAAGAAAGATTCCCCATATACCAGATAACGCTTATTTCGGATACAGATGCCAGATTTCACTCAAAACTATGTGCGCCTGAGAGCAGCATTAAAGTTAGTATTCATCATCATCTTAAAGCTAGTATTCATTTAAAGCTATTAAAGCTAGTATTCATTTTAACCCAAATATACAAATGTGCTTGTTGATGTTCCAGATCTCACGTTTGGCTTCAGTGTGAGAGAAGGCAGGACCTGGCTCATTTACGACCTTGACAGATCTACAGCAGCTACCGGGTGTGCCCTGCCCATTTCAACAGCAGAGAGTACGCGGACCTTCGACAAACAAGGCACGGATATATATGCACTGGCTGGATACCTAGTTATTATCATGCGGCCATGTGCCATACACGTTTGTTTGCCACTAAAAGCGCAAAATAACCAAGTTGTGTTTTTACTGCATGTATGAATGGTAAATTTAGGCAATAAAAATTAAAACTCTACTCTTTATTTTTGTCTGGATTGTGTGTACCAATAAACGAAAACGATCTTGTACTTAGAAAAAGTGGTGCAAAAAAAGTGCACGCGCAAATCTTCATCAATCAAAGCAAAACAATTACCCTTTTGATAATGTGGCGGGTTGCGCATCAGGAACAAGGTCGTGCGCTGGCCATCTGAATATCTTCCACTTCCTCAATTTACCTTGCATGTGCGTCCCAATTGAATTTGGCGCTAAATTTCCCCCCTCCCGCTCGGCTTTTCAGTCCTCATTAAAATGGCGTCTCCCAGTGCATGTCTGCAACGCGCCGCCATGTTTTTAGTACCGCCCCCAAACACCAGGGGTTTGTCTGGCGCTGCGAGCGAATTTCGCGTCCCATGCAAGGTATAGGAAGTTTCACTCCCCTGCCGTGGTCTGCGCTGAAATAGCATAACATTGTTCGGCTGTCAGATACATGCGCATTACCATAGTGACATTACGAACTCGCGGGTAACCACGCCAGATGTGTTGACGTTCGCCACTGCGCTCGCGGTGACCAGCTGCTGAGCTGCGCACTTGACTGACTCATTCAGTTTAGTCGCCGTCGGCATGCGCACGACGCATGTCTTGCTTGTGTGCGGTGCAGGAGTGTCTGCGGATGCAGTGTGGGTGTCATGAGGGGAGACGAAATGCTTGTGGCCCCGAACTGCTGTTGGGGCCGAATAGCGTTTTTTAAAAATTCAAATTTTGGCGGTTTTACGCGCCGAGGCTTCGCCTGGGCTATGAGGCGCATCGTAGGGGTAGGTATGGATTAATGTTGACCACCGCGGGGGATCTAGACCGCTGCGGAAGGTCCCAACAGATTTATGTAGGCCTGAAAAAAGAAAAAAGCACGACTGCAGTGCAACGGATGCCTGGTTGTTCTCCGTCTGACGCCTGGAAAGGGAGGCAAGAAACGTTATGACAAAACCAACTGCGCAAAAATGGAAATAAAGCACATGAATTTTGTCGGAGTTGTAGCTTTGTTGCGGGATTTGATTTTTTCGTGCATCGACCGGCTATAGTTTATGTCGCGCGAGCCTCTCGAGTGCGCTTGCAGGCCAAATATCATTAATAGGGTGATTTTTCATCGTTGTAAAAGATATAAGCTCTGGGTAGTGTGTTAAAATTCAATGAAGGACTGTTTTTCAAAAGACGAATTTCCGGAAATTTTGTGTTAAGAGTAGCACCCCTGAGCTGAAGACTACTTAGCTTGACGTGATATGTGCATGACCGCTGACCTCCTTACGACACTGCGGTTGTGGCCCCGGCTCTAGAGACTATGGTCCCGTAGTACCTTAAGCCGCATGGCGGGGTGAGTGTCCTTTTTGTTTAAAGGGTCCTTGGAGACAAAATGCATCCGTGTTTTACAGGATGAACGAATCGTTGATAACTCGCTGAAATCCATTCCGGCTTGGAAGGACGTTGTTCTCTCTGTCCCACACAGACGAAAATTACTGAGAATTTTCAAATTTTCGTCTACACATAGTCAGCTCTGACGTGTTTGGGAAGGTGCAAAAAAAAAAAAAGAAAACAGGGTGATTACTAGCCAGTGTTATAACTATATTTTAGCACTGAAGCGACGCGATCAAACGGAACCAGAGGCGCCACTACAAGTTCACGATAGCTTTCATTGGAGCTTTTGTTGGTGGCCACCGATCGCACTAACCAGTCCCTGTTACGTCACAGGAGCAGCACGAGAAAGTGCCTGATGATTGGCCGGTGTTTCGTCTGTCTTTTTTATTTAGTTTATTTGTCGGAATTTGAATTCAAATGGGCGTTTTTGCCATTCTGACGTTGAGGTGTTCCGGATGAACCAGAGTTGTATTTGTCGTCATGGTCCTTCAAAGGGACACTAAAGGGTGGAAACAAGTTCGCCTGTATCGATGGATTACGGTGCCGAGAATCTTAATACACAATTCTCGACCAGCAGTTGTTTAATAAGGCGGAAAACGCCAGAAACTGAAAACGGGACGACGCCCCGTACTTGGTACTGCGGTTTGTGACGCCACAAAAGTGGTGAACGGCGGACAAATGCCAGCTTTGTTTGCTTATTTCTCAGCAAATAGCGCATCGTTGCTCGTCGAACAAAAGCCGAGAGAGCTAAGAAACGTATGATCTTTGGATTGAAAACAAAATTTAATTCAGCCTTTAGTGTCTCTTTAAGGTGGGAAGGTCCGGAAATTGAAATGACCGTATTGTATGCTGATCCAATTGTATATATACTTCTGTGCATGGCATAGAAACCCAATTTTGAAGAAAAGTGCGAAACGAATGGCACGTCATGGTTGTCTGAATGACTTTTAGTTGTGCATGACTTTAGTCTGAATGACTTTTAGTATCCCACAACTTTCACTAATTAGGTTTATATGAGAGCTGTTTTCACAAGCACAACAGTAACTGTGGCGGACATAATACGTCCACGGCTCAATTAAAGGGCCAGTAGCTTGTCACTTGAAGAGCTGCAGCACAGTGAGCGCCAAATAACGCCGAAAGTGGAATTTATGTACGAAATGTATTGATCGAATTCCGCCCACGGTTTCAGAAAGAGCAGGCGTAGATGCTTCCAGCAAAAAATAAGAAGCTACCTCGAAAACAGACATTTCGTATTCCGCGCCATCAACGTTAATCGCTCAGTTAAGACAGTGTGACCCATTTGTTGTGTATCTTCATAAGCCGAAGTCCTGGAATGCGTGTGCTGAGGGCCCGCATTTTTTTTTTTTTTTTCAGTATTGTTTCGATAGACTGAAGCAGAAATTTTACGCAAACGCCACGATTGTGCTGTACAAGCGGTACTTAGAGCGTTTGGAATGCGCGCACAAGGAACAACTGTTCGGTAGATTGCTTTATTTATAATAAATACGAATGTCGAAGTTCGCATAGAGGGCGCTATTGAGCGGCTAACATTTCTAAAGATTCTAGGGCGCATGTCGTCAAAATACGGCATTGGCGTTAGGAAACAAGCCAGAAAATGAAGAGGTCAACGCAGACGAAAACAGGACAAGAAGAGAAATAAAAGGACGACACGTGCGCGGTCCTTTCTCTTCTTGTCCTGTTTTCGTCTGCGCTGACCTTCGTGAACGTAATCCGAGTCGCCCAATTCGCTACATTATTGAAGCCAGGAAATGCCAGACCTGAAATATTAACAGCATGCCAATCAATTAATGGTAGCGCATCGTACTAACGGTTGTACGGTGCTGGTGGAAAAAAAAAATCAAAGCCCCTGTCTTAAGAGAAAGATGCTTAAAACGCGAAGCTTTCTCACATGCAACCCGAGTCAAAGTCAAAGCCTAAAATCTACCCCCCCCCCCCTCAGTCCAAAATCTAAACATCGAAAGTACAAAGCACCCGCTGCGGTGGCTCAGTGGCTAAGGCGTTCTTCTGCTGAGCCCGAGGACGCGGGTTCGATTCCTGGCCGCGGCGGCCGCTTTTCTGATGAAAGCGAAAAGCAAAAACGCCCGTGTGTACAAGATTTCGGCGCACGATATAGATCGCCAGGTGGTCAAAATTAATCTGGAGCCCTCCACTACGGCGCGCCTCATCGCCTGCGTTGCGTCGGAGCGTGAAACCCTACAATCAATCAATCAATCAATCAATCAATCAATCTATCAATCAATCAATCAATCAATCAAAGTACAAAGCCAAGGTTCACTTCAACTCAGCCAAAGCAAACGTCGAAAGCAAAGACCAAGGCAAACCTCTAACGCCCCACTACCAAAGTCCACAGCAAAAGTACAACCGTGCTTGGAGAAGGTATTTCATTATCATCATTGCTAACCATGTGTACTGCCAAACTATATTTTGCGTATTACGAGAGGTCTGTTAGGTGTGCAAAGACATCCCATTGTTGTGTTATGCGGTGTATGATTGATGCACCCTTCTGGAAACCGATTGTGTAAAGCTGGCTTTCCCGCAGTGTTTTTACGGGACGTCGATGCAATCAGTCAGGCATAGCAAGCTTCGCTTTAAAATGGATTGCAATGTAGTACGGCGTATTGGAAAAGTTTCGGACGTCCCCCTCTCAGCATGGACAGGCTGTGGGGAAAGTTAGATGAATATATGGTGCTGTCGCGCTGCACAAGTTTCAAGGTACACTCGAGCGATGCTTTGCGTTATCCGGTTCAGTTGTACTGCCCGCTGATTCGTTCTGTCCGATGCATCTGGAGTAGCACACATCACTGGAGGCACGTTGCGACACCATATTCTGGATACCAGCAACCACGCGGTATTTAACTCTGGGGTTTGCGTCTGCGGAAGTTATCCGACCGCTAGCGTCAACATCATACGTGGTTAGGTAGCATGGGCGTGGTTGCGTAACCTGGCACTTCGCTTTCTGCCTTTTCTCAACGAAATTAGAACACCCGACGTACTGTAATCGCGTTTTGTTTTTGTCGAGCACTTCGTACCACATGAACGAATAGCGATATTTGTCCGATGGTTGACACTGAGAACTACCTCCAGGGACTATTGTTTCCGCAGTGGCTGATCATTTTCCGCGTCGGTGCAGAGGCGGCGTGAGTCAGTCACTCCGCGACCCCACGCGTCAGCGCGTCACTTTGTCCTGCTCCTCGGGACCCCTTCTTTTCTGTTTCTTGCCGGCCTCGGCGGAGGCATACGTGATCCATCACGTCTGCCCGCCTGTCCTCCGAGGAGAGTACGGGCGGAGAGCGATCACGTAGCCTGCGCGTGCGCTCTCTTCTCGGTATATATATATATGACCACCGGTGTGGCCTTTGGGATGTCGAGGCTTTCCCAGGGTCCGCTATGGATTCCGACGAGGCCGGAGTACGAGTGTCATACGTTCGCGTCCGCGTAACACATTACGTGCGCCTGCGCCGACGCCGAACTCGACTGCGATCAGATGACGCGCTTTGTTTTGCCGTTGCCTCTGCGCACAGGCTCCTTATACGACCGGTGCGGTGTCTGTCTGTGTGAGCCTGGCAGCCTGTGTACCTGAAGCTGAGATGTTGCACTTCGCATTTGATGCGTGTTAACGGCACCGAATTTTGCAGTAGTAGCAGTAGTAAAGAAGGGGGTGTGGTTCCTAAGCCCAGGAGCCCAAGTGAAGAGTGCATTTTTAACAGCAGAGTTAGTTTCGCCGTCCAGCGTTACCAGAAAACTCAGCCCAGCCGAGCGCACGTGAGTGTGCGCCTCGTGAGGACGTCACCCCTTTTGCCTCCGTTAGTGTCAGTGTTTACGTACGTACGGATGGCCACGAAATCACGAGGTCTGGGCCTAGAGTGACCTCCACTGGCGTGTTGCGAATATGCCCCGCATGCTACATTGGTGCAGTGGTTGTTTCCACTCGAGATACAGCGGCCCTCGGGCGTACGCCGCTCTCGTCCGCGCTGTAATCCGAGACGAGTATGACGGTGATGGCCTTTTTGGAAGGAGCTTCGGCGCAGCGGCGTCTCATTCCCCGGGCCGGCTGATAGGAGTCGCGATTCGGGAAGTGATCGCTGCCGCTCCAGGGCCGCTCGACCGGCGGCGAAATTGTCCGGAAGCGCGGGGGTCGGCTGCCGCTCGCCGAGGGGAAACAAGCGAGCCATTCCCTTTTCCTCCGGGCTGTTCCGCCGCTCCGTCTTCGCTGCTGCACGCATTAAATTTCGGCCGCTCTGCTAATCGTAATGCCTCCCTGAAATCACCCCACCCCCCATCCTCGGTTGCTCTTCCCGCCCATGGGCTGAACTCTCTACCCGCGCTCATTAACTCTCGTAAAACATAGCACAGGCACAAAGAAGAATATGTTATGCAGGCGTGCACGGGATTAGCGATATCCACGTTGTTTTCAATGTCTGCCTGCCAAGAATCGCACCGTGTCCGCATGGGCTCGCCCTCTGAGGAGCAGCGACTCGCCTAGAGGTCGCAGTATGTCGCCAACGGAGGGTTCGCCTTGCGAGAGCATGTACAAGTAACTATAGAGCTCCCCCTTCGGATCCCCCACCTCAGCGTTGACTAATTCATACGGTGGCATGCAGCAGTAAGTCAAGCACTGTCCTTCTCTTGCAGGAAGGTCTTGCCTTCCCTTTCCTTTTTGTGCAGTTTGTTTAGTGTGCCGCTATCTGAGCTCGTCAATCGCGGAGAGCGATCTAAGCTGAACTGTCGTGGAACGGTCACTTCCAACTCACACGGTGCGGAGTTCTGCTACGGCGCAGTGCATGGTTCAGCGCAAGCGGGGAAATAGTAGTCGTAAACGTGACATGTTCGATGTGGCGATCGGCACTGTTTTTCCCCGTTACTAGCTTCGTCCTTCTTCAACCCTATCTATGCGCGCTGTCCCTGTGCCGTAAAGGAGCGCTCGTAAGGAAGGCGTTCGCTGCTGGAAGAAATTTTCTGGTGGATCCTCCCAAGTGATCGGTGTCAGGGTTGTTTCGCTGCCTCGTCGTGTCGCACCTTTAGTCTTACACCCACTGCACCACTTTCCTCGGCTGCTCTTTCAGTCGCTTCCAGGGCTGCATGCACTTATAACACCATTACCCGTCTTGTAGGGGTTCGGTAAGAGTGCCAGGAACTGCAAACAATTGTTGTTTGCAATTTCGGCAGCGTTATTGGATGGTAAACGAAAAGCCGGCAACTTTCTGATTTGACCGTGTTACTCGCGGATTCCGAATCGCACCTCTAAGAATTATGGCGTACAAGTGCCCGAGAAAGTGGAGGGAAGCGCAGCCTCCCCACTAGCCTAGTTGGTATAGCATCCAACGCGTATTCGAAAGGTCGTGGGTTCTCTTCTTACCCGGGGAACATGTCTTTCTCCACTTGTTTCTTTCGTTTCAAAAGCTAAGCATGCTTGCACACGAAAAATTCATTTGCTTCCCTGGTCTGCCTCCACACACGGAGTCAGATTGGGCCTGAATAAAAGTTTATTCCTCCTCCTCCTCCTCTCTTATGCCATCCTTGGCGTGTCCGACTGCTGGTGTTCCTTTTTATGCAAGCGTATCAGGCATAGATTGGGCCAGGATATAAGGGGGGTGGCCATTAAGACAAAATACAAGTTTGTTTTATTCGAAAGATTTCGTGTTCAATAGTGCCAACAGCGCTTGTCCTGAAGCAAACGATGCTTTATTCACTGCGAAATTAATTAATTTAAGCTAAAATTTTGATTCCCGCGCCAAAATGTGTGTCTGAACGACGTTTGCAATGACATCGTAAGAACAGGCCTTTCAGCTAAACTTGGTGTGGAGCGGCGTGGCCTCCGCGATTTGCTGCCGACGGCGCGCCGCCGGTAGCCGATCGCGGAAGCCGCGGGAGCGGAGACTTGCTTACTGTTAGTCAACCTAGATGGCGCCACCACACCGCGGCAAGCCGTTTTATGTCTTTGGTTTGTTTGGGACCGTATTTAAACCTAGCTTGTTTTTGTTCATTGAGAAAATAATCGTTTCGTAAAACATGGTGCTCGCTAGACAAATATGGTCACGTAAGACACCGTCTCTTGCGTCAATCGGCCAGTGTCGTCTGAGACAACCCCAAAGCCCCGCAGTGCTGTGCATCTTAACCAAGCATAGTGCGCGCAGTACCAACAGCAGTACGCATTGGTACTTGTATTGCTCGTATGTTTACGTGTGCTTCCGTAACTTCCACTGTTTGTCCCACCATTCTTACTGATATAAAAAGAATGTGCCCTAAATTTAAGCGCAAATAGCTCGTTCGGCAAGCTTTTAAAAGTTCTGCTTAATTTCCGTTTGCATTTTCCGGCCTCCGCCAATCGCAGAGCTGGTTGGTATGACATCATAGGTTCTGTTGCAGGAAATGAGCTTGTGGGTCGCATGGCCATTCCATTTTTTTCCTAATTATACAGCCTATTTGAGCGAAGTTTACGTTAAAAGTGGTATCAGCATGATTCTAACGAGGCAGTCTTTTGAATGAAACAAACTTGCATTCTGTCTTCATGGCCCCTTTAAAGACAATGTTGAATAAGGAGCAAGAGGTCGCGGCTTCCCTCCGTCTGCCTCATTTGTTTCTGCGATCCCGGAATACTACGCGGAAACGTGAAGATATGAAGCGACAGCAGCTCGATGAGCCGGAAGAGTTGCTTAGTTGTGCGCGCCAAGCGCGCATCACGTGGGCAATATGCTTGGGCGACCTTGTGCGTGCGTGTGTCTACGTAGACGACGCGCTTGCACGACGAGGTTTCGCTTGTAGGCAGGTGAGCGCTGGGAGTCTTCCTACAGCAAGTGCTGTTGTGCATCGCCTTCCCAAATGAGCTGCCGACCTTCGCTGTCGCGGCCGGGAGAGCGACGAGCGACCGGCGCGCAGTCGTGCTATACCTCATCCGTGTTTGTCCGCGAGGCAGGCGCCGTGAACGTAAGCTTGTCGGCTGTACTCTGCGCACGTAGTGTGACGCAATTAGGTTACGTGAGGTGGGGAGCGGTGGATTTACGTCATGGTTGTTGGTTCTGCTGTAATCTGCATAGCTGCGTCTCTGGCGCGATTATTTTTCGTAAGCCGGCGGCCACTCGGATGATAATCCGCGGAGTTGAGAATGTGTGAGAGCAGAATGCCGGACTGAGATTAACGCTGGAAAAATAGGGATTAAAAGGGTTAATTTTCAAGAAGTCGTCATTTTATGAGAATGATGGGACCTCGTGGTGGAGAAGACATTCGGGGAGTAGGCATTCCCTCCCCCGGTTTAAACGCGCCCAAAGGAGACTGTCATGTCCCTGTGGACTTTTGCAAGTACCACGAGGATAGTAGACTAGGGTATGTAGATTCCACCGCCTGTTTTACCCGCTTTCCCCAGCCCTGGCGAGGCCGTGACTTACCTTGCCTCAAATTGTTCGGCGTTGAAATCCCTGGGTGTTGAGGGAGAGAGTAACATGTGTTGATTGGATAGGTTAGCTCCAAACAAAACACAAGCTGGCTGCTCCAAACCTTGGAATTGGGGAAAAGTAGAGGGACCTTTTAAAGAATAAACAAGGTAATAAAAATTATATTGAACGGATCGCTACTGGATCATGTGAATGGAGATTCTAGTGTGTCACGGGACGTTGCAGGTAGGGGCCCGAGTTAGTGAAAGTGCTGTCGAACTTCTACGCAACCTTGGTCACTGCTGCTCAAGGTTACCTAACATGCGGTTTGGCTCGTGGTGTAGCAAGCTCTGGCTTATTCTCTTTTCCCCAACCACCCGCCGCGGTGGCTCAATGGCTAAGGCATTGTGCTGCTGAGCACGAAGACGCGGGTTCGATTCCCGGCCGCGGCGGCCGATTTTCTGATGGAGGCGAAAAGTACGAGCTTTCAGCGCACGTAAAGGATCCCCAGGTGGTCAAAATTAATCCGGAGCCCTCCACTACGGCGCGCCTCATCGCCTGCGTTGCGTCGGCGCGTTTAACCCTACAATCAATCAAATGAATTCTTTTTTTCCCCGGTGTACATTCTTTCTTTTTGTCAGCGTATCTGTCCTTGCATTTTTGCTTTTGTCGATCTAGGAAATAATTTCAAACAACGGGCGCCTTTATAGAGGACAATTTACGTTCACACTCGTCCACGGCGTGACTTGTTGAAAAAACTCTCGTGGAATTGATCTCCTAGAAACGTGTTCTGATTTTAAAACCGCAGCAAACCCCTCACAACGAAATTGATTTATGCTGCACCTAGCTGTATTCAAATTTTTTCCGTTGTTCAAACTGCTCTGCAGGGATTCCAAGTTATCTCGCTTTTAACGAAGCACCCCTTATAACGAAGTCAGTCCCCTCGGCTTCTTTATAACAATGGTTTGTTGTAAGTGTATCCTGATAGTTCCATTGGCTGAGCTGTCGTGTTACAAAACTAGTCAGCTGTAAGTTTGAGCTAAGGGAGCCTCATTGCCCATTCTGTTATCCTCCTTTTCTATCGTTTAGGGACTGGCCAGCTCACATCGATTTAGCGGGCGTTGATCTCTTAACGTCTTCTTTTCCCAGAACGTTCGAAGCTGTTTGTCCGCACTAATACGACGACGTCTTTATCGGTGACTTTCACGTTTAGAGGCGCAGTCTTTTCGCGTTATTCCTTTGAGGTATATATAATTTATGGAAGTCGAGTCGCCATTAGGAGTATTGATTTAGCTTAGTGGTTCACAAATGGGGGTCCCCGGACAACAAGAGGTCCGCGAGGCCATTTCGAGGGTCCGCCAAACCCTTCCAGAAACTTTTTAACCCCCCTCCCCCATTAATTTTTCGTTTTTGCTAAATCTTGCTGGAAACGCAAAAAGGTGGCTTCGCTATGTGACGTTAAATTTTTGGCGTAGCTAGTGTAGTGCCGCCTATGATTTACTGTTGGCTTTTTGCACGACACGCCAGCTCTGCGGAAAAGACAGGCACACACAAAAGGCAGCTTGTATGCGTCTGGGTGACTATTAACTGCAAGAGCAAATTGTTTGACAAAAAGACACCCATCAGCATAAAAGTCAGACACTTTTTAAAAGACGGGCATTGGTATACGTATGTTGTAGACTCTCGCTGCAAGTGCAAATCCTTGGAAATTATGACAAGGATCAACGTAGTTCATCGTGGGGTCCCCCATCACTTTTGCAAGTCCGGAAGGGGTCCCCGACACTCTCATGGTTGAGAACCGCTGATTTAGCTCTTCCTATGGTGGTCAATTAGCTGCAAACTTCGGCGCTGCGCACCCAGCAATGACTCGATAAAGATAAGATCGACCGCAAAATGGTCACTTCTCCTCATTCAGAAATGTGAACGGTGCACTTGTCGAATTCCTGGCCACTTTTGGAGGTCGAATTGCACAAAAGGAGCTCGAAGCGGAACAGCAACTGGGTCAGGGGAAATTACGGCTTCGCAACGTCGTCAGCGACTATTGCAGGAGCTGCTTCCGTTGCAGCACGGCGCGTTTTCGTTCCGGGAATGCTATGTAGTCCAAAGTTATACATTCAAACTCCGCTCTCGTGTGCGTGACTTTTTGCAAGAGAGGCGTTTCTCCGGGTTGGGAACTCCGAAAAGGAGCCCCGCTCAGGGCCACCGGAAGTGCCGGTGTTGCCGTAAATGTCCGCTCACCGTTCCAAAGAACGGGACCAGCTTTGCGAAAAGTGCCTAGCTCGCACGGAACCGTGACGGACCGGCAGTGCGAAACCCTCAAATGCGCAGCTAAGCAGCGTAGCAAAAGCTGACATTATCAACGGGAGAGGCCCCTTTCGCAACCCTCGTCGCGCTGTTCGCGCGTTGTTTCTCCTCCTCATTGCCATTGAAAAAGAAAGTGAAGCGCTGTGCGTGGAATGGAGAAGAGAAGGCGGCGTTTGGACGAGGTGTATATACGCATTTGCCGTTGCGGACAACGCGTACATCGGATACGGCAGCTTGGCCTCCGCGCCTGACCTTCCTGTCATATAAAATAACGCGGAGGTGTAGGTGTAGCCCCCGGTTGTTACGCATTTGTGTCGTCCCCCGGCTGGGTTGGCGCCGTTGGGCTTGGAGAGGATAGTCGTGATTGAGCTGCTCGCATGATCGATACGCACAAGGGACGATATTTTTGCGGAGCTGTTTAGGAGACATTTACCGGTTTGCTCCAGCAAGGCCGTATCTGGATTTTCAAAATCTTGATAGATTTCCGAAAGCTGTCCATAAAGCAGCCCTACGTGACCGCCGATATTTATGAAACACGATTTTTCTTTGCTGTGGGTTGAGATGGCGAGTGATTGCTTTTAAAGTGAAGCAAATGTCACCGTTTTTTTTAGATACGCGGATTTGCGAATTCTTACGCTTTAATAACAATTTGTAGGCGTCACTTGCTACTGGCTTTTGCGATAAACTACGCGAAGTGAGTAAAAAAGAAATAACCTAAAGTTCCGCATGTGGTATGAAGTTTTAGGACGTGACATTTTCTCTACCCCTTTCACCCGAGCTTGTTTAGGCATTGTGTTGCGGTTCCCTAACTTAAGCGCAGTGAAAGGCGGGAACGATCTCATCAAGCAGTATGCAAATAGGATGTTTTATGAAATGTATCAAGTGCAGTGATTTTAGCAGTTGATGGGCAGGTATTGCTGGTTTTGTCTATTTCGCGCAGACTGGATATCCCGGTAAACTCAAATAATGCAGCGTCGTTGCGCTATTATAATTTACAAATTGCGGTTGTATGCGCGTAATGTGGAAATGAAGGAACTGTGATGGAGTGCTTCAGATGAAAGGAGAAGGACCGGGACGAATTTTTTCTTCAACTGCGGATGTTTCTGAAAAAGCTGAATAGCTGTCCTTTGTGAGCCGTATGGCTGCATTTTACGTGGTTGTCGTATGTTCGCCTTGCAGAAGCTAAAATTACTCCTTTTTGTGGGTTTCCAATTGGTCGTCATGACTATTTTTTTAAATGCCTGAGGAGGTGGAGGGACGGGAAATTTTAAGCGTGTTGCCCATGTAAACCTAACAATATGGCGTTTCGCGTGTTTTCCGACGCAAATCTTTATACTGAAGGTTTTCTTTTTCTCCCCAACCGCCGTCCCGACTTAGGCTGAGTCGCCATCTTTATGTTCATAAAGTCTCTTTATTCATTCATTCTCCTGTGTGCTTTTGTGTGTGCGACGCAATACCAATTAGTTCTCCCTGTACTATATCCCCAGAGCGTTGATCGATAGCTCGCTTTAACATGTCTTATTTGTGGTCGGCTGACAGAACATCATGAGCATGCCATTACCGTACGCAACGCGTACACTTCGGGCAAGTAGGATATATGTAATATATAGAACATGAAAAGCACGGGGGTTAGGGTGGCCCCCTGTGGCACGCCATTGTGTGTCGTGTTACGCAAGGCTGACTTCTTGTCTTACGGATGAAACATTTGTTTACGGCCACGTATGGCAAACATAAGATAATGGAACAAACGTCGGCGGCTCTATTTGCCAAACCTGAAGTAGACGCACTTGGTTGAGCTACCGCAATGGTCTGGGGAAATGTGCAAAAACAGTCGCTGGTGAAGACGGGTTCGTCGTATGAGGCCTTGTCTGTGGTCGCGGTGTTATGGCGTGATTAACCGGCCTGATTTGCGGACAAGACAGCTGCGAACATTGAACTGTCCTTGCGTGCACCTTTCGAATTCATTCCGTCAATCGTGATATCCGCCAGTATTCCGTAGAGTGGCGCAGTGTATATAACATATAACCGACTTCTTTATATATACTTCCATGTAAAAAGTGAAGAATCACTATCGGTTTTTCCCGGGGCGGCTACAGCCTTTCGCTGTCAATATTGATTCCTTGCGACAATTGCGCAACGCCCGAATGGCTCTTACTGCGGCTGCTTTCATGGGCGCACCCGCACGAGTGTATACTGCGCACAGTCACCGCCACCACAGCGTTCTCTGTTGCCGGCCTGAGATAGTTACTTTGAATATTGCTCAATTTGTTTGTGTGTTAAACAACTTCGAACACTAATACTAACGGCGAAGCACCAATTCCACGCCCTTCCAACACCCTGCAAAAAAAAAAAAAAGAATTATCAGGGCACTTTAGCCTGTTTTATTGCTTTGAAGGCGAAAGTTTGGCAATGCTTATCAACGACTGCTGCTACATCGTATTCGCGTCTGTTCGCTTTAGTTTTTTTCTCTTTCGACGCGAAATACTTGCGACACACGCGAAAGCTTCCCCAGAATCCGAGTTCTGCGCGGCTGGGGCGCACATGTCCCGCTCACGGCCGTCATGTTCACGCACTTCCACCGCTGGCTACGTGCGGAGGTAGCGCAGTGGTGATGCATAGGGCGCCTACTGTCGAGACCCGGGGTCGAATCCCATGCGAACTCAAATGTTCTTACTCCCCCCCCCCTTGTTTTCGTTCCGGGAAAGCCGATTTACTCGGCTGCTCTCCGGGGCTCCACCTCGCCACCACCGATTCCTCCTTCACAAGTTGCGCAGTCGGCTGACAGCGGCCGTAGCGCCGTTGTCACACGATTGCGGAGAATCAACAGCATCGCGAAGGGGTGTAAAAACGCCCGAAAGCCTCCACCACTGCCGCCGCCGCCGCCGACGCCGAGAATGTATACCCGCGGCCGTTGCCGCCTCGAATTCCACCTCGCCCACTAGCTGCGGATTCTTGCCGGTTGAAAGCAACTTTCCCCGTTGGAACGCCGGCGCGAGCACATAATTCTTCGTTAGCTTGAAAGCCATTCCGAGCGACATTTTTGCGTCGGCGGCCCTCGTTGACCAGCTGGTCATAGTTCTCCTGGCGGAATAATGATAACAAATTTTAGTCTGGCCCTATATAAAGTCCTTCTCTCGGCCTTGGCCGGTATATTTCACGCCTAATTAAGCGCCCACCCCCGGTTGCCGGTTTAGGTGTGCACGGGTTAGGGGTGAAGGGAGGGGGCATGCTCGCACAGCAGCGCTTAATGCCGCTATACCGATGACATACCCGTTGTGGTGGTGGGAGATTTAAACGTGGGAGCCTCATGGCTCATTGTGCCTTGTCAGCTGTCCTTCTCAATCGAGCGGTTTGGGACTGCAGGGGTTGGCGTGGCAATAAGATACCTACGACCGGGCAGCGAAAGGGACACCCACATGTGTATCCAAAAGGTCGAAGCCTTCGAGGTGTTAAGTCGCTATGGGGTGGACACATGTCGTTCGCTTGGAGGAAGAGCAGAAACCGAAAGAACTTCAGCCTGAACAGAAGTGTGAATGGGTGCGAAAACAACAGAAAGCCATTGCCGCCGCCGTTGCCGCCTCAAGTTCCAGCTGGTCGAGTAGCTTTGAATCCCTCCCGGATGAACAGCAACTGGCCCGCTTGGAACGCTGAGGTGGGCCAATATCACTTGTTCAGCTTAAAGGGCCTTTGGAGCGATATGTTCGACAGCATCTTTCACTTCTAAGCACCCGCTCATGACCGGTTGCCAGTTTATGCGTGCATGGGTTGGGAGTGGAGCGGGAGGTGGGGCCGGGCACGCGCAGCTATAGTTTTCATGCCCTTGCTGATGACATGTCCGTTGTGTTGGCGTGAGGTTTCAACGTGGGTGTCAAACAGCCCAATGCGACCAGTCCGGTGTCCTCAGTGGTAGAGGGGATAGGGTTGGCGTGTTACACAAACAGTAAGATGCCTACTACGGTGGAGGGAAACAGACAGATTTACGGTTGTCCACTAAGATAAAGCACGGGTCTTTCCAGATTTCATTCAGGTAATTGGCTAGGAAGTATGCTCAGTCGTTAATTACAAACAAACGTGTTTTGTTTCGTGCACTGCGTGCAAGGCGGGCAGCTTTGCAGGTCATCCGTTTTCACAGACGGGAAGGGCACTAACTTTTTGTTTATTCTTTACAGCGGCGGCCATTTTCTTTTCCGAAATACCGCAACGACGACGGCGACGGTTTTTCGCGCAACGGGCCTCTAAGGCACTCCCCTTAAGCAGAAGGCGTTCACTGCGTTTTCACAGTTTTCTACACCCACTGGCTAATTCACTGGCGTGCATCACTCGGACATGAAGCGTCGCTCCCGATGGTGGAGTACAGCCGACGCTGCAGTCGCTTCATCTCGGAGCGGAAGGCCGGCGGTGCGGACGACCTCTGAGGCACACACGACGTCTCCGCTGCCAAACAAAAGGACCGGGTTAATGACGAGTGTTGTGTAGCGACGCCTGGGGGGTGGGGATACATTTACACGACCGCGCACTGCAAAGGAACTCGTCAAGTTGGGCGTTGCTCGGGTGCCTCGCTTTTCGCCGAAACGCGGTCAGTGCGACCACGGGCGTCGTTAGTGACCGAAGGACTTGGGTCACTGAAACTAGGTCTCTAGGGACTGGGTTCCTGGGTGACCTAGGGACCTGCGATAGGTTGGAGGCGCGGGAGGCTACGAGTAGTGACGACTATCACCTACCTGTCAGTGTCAGTAATCCGCTATAGGTGGTATTCATTGAAAAGTTTAGCTGTCAATTTCTTGGCTTGGCAACACTGGAAACGGCCACGGACATGGCCGATGCGCCACGGACATGGCCACGGACATGGCGCGGCTTGTGCCACTGCGCCCGCACGGCGAAGGAAAAAAAATACCGGCGTGTGTCGTCTGCTCAGTTTCAACCGGATTCTCAAAGGTGGTGTCAACAGAGATGTTATTAATCGCACTCACATTGGACTCGAGGCATCACTTTGCATCGGTGAGGTAGAGTTTGGAACGTCCAACGCACATCATGAGCTTAGCACGGACAAGTACCGCCATCCCGTGGATCCCAACGCAAACACTAACGGCGCACTCACACGGTTACCTGCATGCGCGCCTCGCCAGTGAATACAAGCTATAGCTTCGAGTTTGTGCAGAGCGTGACCACTCGTAGCGGTCCGGCTTGCGACTGACTGGCTCTTACCCACCCGCCCCCTTTCTTTTTTTTGCGGCGCAAAGATACCTAATAAAGCACGTGGATTCTAGGCTACTAGAGAAATGTCGTGAAAGGACAAGCGACGTAGTCCCACGCTAAGCCGCTTGGACAATGGCATTTATGGTATACGTAAACGGGCTAAACTTCCTCCGTCTGAACTTTTGTTCACACGGTAACTATGTACATGGGAACTGATTGTGGCATTTCGCCAAATTAGTATATGAGCCAACTGTGTCGACGCCTGTGTTTCTGCCCCTGCCATGTCTGCTGTGCTTACAAGCACGTGGCTGACGTAATATGCTGACCTAGCTGTTACGCGCTTTAAAATAAACGTGGTGAGATGGAACTTCGAAGGAAACTAGCAATATTTATGCGTCGGTGCTCCGTTGGTGAACTGGCTCCTGCTTTGTATCAACGGCTGAACTTTCTATCTCTCCTTCTCTCTCTCTCTGTATGTGTGTGCGTGCGTGCGCGTCGCTATTGTTAACTTTTTTTTTGCGCCGCGGACTTTCTTTACGGATGTTTATAAATAGTACGCCTAAGATCGAGTGATAGGTCGTTGGCCTTTAATTTCAATGTCTCCCCCATGGTCAGCGCGCAGTTCTGCCTCTTAGGCTTCAAAGCAATGTGGAAGTACTGCGGCCTCCGCTCCGACGATCGCACCGCTACCGAATTGCCTCCGGTATAATTGGGGCTTCACACTGGTTGATCCTTTTGAGAAGGCGGCTCTCGTGCACCGTAGCGTTACGCCTAGCCGGGCGCCGCTTTGTTCGCTTAGGCCAGGATTTATAGTATCGTGTATATACGACGCTTGTCGGGTAAGTTGGGGGAAAATATGAAAACTGTGGTTTTCGGTCACGCGTGCTTGGTTGATGTGGCTTGGCTATGAGTGCGCGATATTTCCCTTATGGCTGAAACCTATTATTTTGGAAGCAACCTGTTGTTTAATATCGTATCTTTCCACTTCAAAGAGCCAGGAAAGTGCGCTACTACGTAGAATGCAGTGTCGGCGAGCTGCTCTTAGCGGCAGTTTTAACATGAATGTGCATATTCAGACGTCAGTACAATCGGTTATGGTTAATGAGTGTGTGCCCGCTTTCAACTGCAGTAGGTTATCTTTTCAGATTGGTATAAATAGGACTATTAATTGATTTCTCTCCGCTTTCAGCTGGGGTGGATTTTTTTAGATTTGCATATAACCAGTGTGATTAATTGTGGTACGTGCTTATGAAAGGGACTATGATATTATCAAGCCGCTTGTTGTTTGAGGTGCGTGCCGGGCAACGAAAACTACTACAAAAAAGACTTGCAGAGCGCGGCGAGTGAGGAGATCGTATGACGGCATTTATGAAGAACAGGTGCACCCGAGCGACCGTGCTCGGTGGAGTAAAGTGAAGGGAACTACACCTGAGATTTTGAGGCGTAAGTTCGCGTTCTACTAAATCCTACGCTTTTAGAGGCAGCCACTGTCGTGTCGTGCAAGTTCAGCTCTTAACTCGCAAAGGCAATGCCATGTCGCCGTGTGCGCGAAAACGAATCACGGTGCTGCAAGCAAGCTATAGCAGTTAAGGAGCAAGCAAATACCTCGCCTAAGAGATGAGGAAAGGAAACGGAGCTAAGATTTGTAGGCCTTTTTGTCCTCGCGAGTAATATACGTATATAAGGCTGGAGTGTCGGTGTATGGGGAAGCGGTGGCGTCCGGGCTCACAGGTGGGGTGAAATGGCTTTCTTCTCCGCGGGCTGCAGTTCATATGCGGGATGAATACGACGGATGGTTTATTTATTTATTTATTTATTGATTGATTGATTGATTGATTGATTGATTGATTGATTGATTGATTGATTGATTGATTTAACGCGCCGACGCAACGTAGACGATGAGGCGCGCCGTAGTGGAGGGCTCCGGATTAATTTCTACCACCTGGGGATCTTTAACGTGCGCCGAAAGCTCGTATACACACGGGGGGCGTTTTGCTTTTCGCCTCCACCAGAAAAGCGGCCGCCGTGGCCGGGAATCGAACCCGCGTCCTCGTGCTCAGCAGCGCAACGCCTTAGCCACTGAGCCACCGCGGCGGGTGGCGACGGATGAGAGCTTACCCGAATGCCGCGAATGCTACCGCCAGCGAAAGAAGAGAACTTTGGCGTGAACGGCTCTCACTGGCCACCTGAGGAAAATACGTGCGCTCGTGCAGATACGTTTCTCTTTGGAGTCCGGCACGACCCATATTCTAGCACAAAATTACGTTTCGCAAAAGCAGCTGTAAAGAGGGACTTACGCAGAGAGATCCACAAGATACTTGTGCATCAGGAATGACATCTCAACTGCATCGTTTTTTTTTGTTGTTGTTGGGGAGGAGGGGGGGGGGGGGTCTGCTGCTACGCAATTACGGAAGGTACAACAAATGGGAAATAGTTGTGGCAGTTGGACTTCGTGACGTGCTCCCGTACGTACGTTCAGGCGGATTTTTCGCTAAGGTCAGAGATACATCGCATTCCGTAATAAAAAGAGGCGGAATCATCGCGTAAGAGCACAAAATTAAAAACGAAGAAACTGAGAACTAAATTTCGTATTTTGTCAAGGAGAGAACAACGTATCGACGCTTGGTGCTGCTACTTCTTCTTTTTGCCATGTTGCGCGTGGGGGTTGTTTTAATTGGGCGGACGCAGAAATCAACGAGGAATTGGAAATTCCCAGTACCGCTTCTGTCGCCAAGAAAGCTTCACCTCAATACGCGCCGAGCAGTGAAGCTCCCCTGCTGATCTCTGCTCCTGTTTTCCAAGTCCACTCTGGTTTTTCGTACTCCATCGCTTCGGCACCACGTCTTTCATGTCACTTTCTCGTCGGTCTGGAATTTTTTCTAACCGCGACTTGGCACTGGACAGGCTTGTGGAATCGCTGCAAGCTATAGACCCTCCGTCAGCATCTTTCGCTTCGCAAGGGCTGCACCTATGAACGTTGCTGAAGGGGCGTACGGCTCGTAAGCGTTAGTGCTTCAGCTAATTGGTGGTTAAACACGCATACGCACGCACAAATAAAACGTATAATACAAACAGACTCGTGCGAACGAGAGAAGCGGCAACAGCGTGCAGCGCCTTGCTGTTGTTTTTTGCCTTGGCTCCCTCTTCCGTGCCTTTTTCGCGCTGCACGTTTCTTCGGGGAGTGAAAGGCAATAAAAAAAAAGCAGAAAGGCTGGTCAGCTACATGCGCAAACGTACTATGCACGCAAAAAGTTAGAGGAGGATCGATACCCGACAATGGTAACGTTACTTCATTCAGTAGAAGCGGCACGTTATCGTCGAACATTAGTCATGCTAGCGTTGTTTCAATATTTGCGCGTTTTTTTTTTGCTCGATAACTGCGGGGGCGATATGCGGGTTCGATTTCCTCCATTTGCTTTTTATGGGAGTGTTGGGGAGAGAGGGTTGTATCCGAAGTTCCAGTGGTTGCTTGGAAAGGTTGTACACGCGAACATTTTCAGCTGATTTCAGTATAAAGCGAATTTGTTCTTATGCGAGCGCTTGAGTGACGTTGTTGACGTTGGGCCAATTCAACGTTGGCCAGTTAGCTACGTTGTTCGAACGGAAGTGAGAACTCTCCCCAAACCTCCCCTCCCCTTTCCTCTGTGTGCGTTTTCGTGTTTGCGTGCGTGTGGAGGGAAATGGCGTTCTTTATAAAGCATGATTCTGCATATTTCTTTCCCGTGTAATGTTTGTTATTTAACGCGTTAATTTGCAATAGAGCAGAACAAAATAAAAACGAAAATAATAGCTGTACTTTTATCAATTTCAGAACTTCTAGAAGTAGCACATTTATCTGGTAATTAAGTCTTGGTGGTGCTGCGTGCGTTCACAACGCTCATAAGCGACTGCGCTGATGCGGATGCTATGCTTTTCTGCGAACTGACGAACAGAGAATTCAAGTCACGTAGCTACACACGGCAGAGATTCCCAAGCACTCTGCGGGCGCTTACGTTTCGTGGGGTTTTCCGTATATTCTACATGGATAGGTGTTTCTGTGTGGGCCGCCCCATAACGCCTCGTCGATGTTTACGTGGGAAATTTACAGACCCGTCGTTCTCATAATTTTCTCATTTATATTCCCATTGATACTGTCTCGGACTGTGATATTTGTTGACCCTTACTCCATAGGACCAATCTGTCGACCCAGCAAGACTTGCGCTTATCATTTCGAGGTCCTTCTGGCTTTCGCTTGTGCGCCACCGCGTCACAAACATTTTGTATGATGTTATTTTCTTAACTACGAGTAATCTGTTACGAGGAAATCTTTGTTTTAAGCTGTCACTGCGGAGTTTCTCGAGAAACTGGCAATCTACAGTGCGCACATAACGCGCAACCTAGTAAAAATGTTGTTGTTGTTGTTAACTTTATTAGAAAGGAAGGCCTAAAGCGAGGGGGGGGGGAGGGAATGAAGAGGGGGACAGTGCTTTTGACGTCGTCTTCAAGGGATCTTTTCAAAAGTCGTGCAGACCACTGCTAAATTGACCGTACTAGGCAGCTTTTTGTGGCATAAATGATGATTTCGAAAAGTGTGTCGTGTGAGAGGGATATTGGGTAACATAACATAACGTAACATTCGCCTCTCGTCGGCAGGGGCTTCAAAAACACCGAAATGAGTGCGCGACTTTCGATTCTTGAAAGCAGCTTCCCAATTACATTACGTAAAATGTTTTCGTGAGCCGCTGGATGCAGCCTTGTATTGAGATCGGTCCGGTCTTTGAAA